>NC_048233.1:23579205-23769602 GCF_002007445.2 Ailuropoda melanoleuca
TCCCCCTGCTTGTGTTCCCTCTCTCGCTGGCTGTCTCTATCTCTGTCGAATAAATAAATAAAATCTTTAAAAAAAAATACATATTGCATCAGGACAACCCTTCAAAAAAACCAGCTTGTCTTTTTCTGAATCCTTCGCTTACTACCAGTGGAAAGTGTAATGCATCAAACTACCTAAATATAATCCACCAATGTGTTAATGAATTATGACTTGAGAAATACATATTTGGACTTCATATAAGTGGGAGTGATTCCAGGATTGGAAATATCTTGTTGAAACATTTGACTATGAAAAATAACAGATATATTTACTATGAGAACATATTTCTTATCATCTTATTAATACTTTGACATTGGATAGAAAGTCTAAAAATGCCTAATCTCTTTTGCTTTCTTACAAAATCTTATGGTTAGCATATCTTTTTTAAGACAGCAGGAAAAAAGCGTTAAATAAGATTACGGCAAAAATAAGTTTATTATCTATTTCAAAAGATATTGGTAGTGGCACATACATATACATAGAATGGTTTTGTCTATTTCCTAAAATAAAATTTTTATGAAAGAAAAAGTTCAGGATCTTGAAAACTAATCAATACACTTAAAATTCTAAGTATACAGATGCTCAGTTGGGAAATATGTTCAAAATAGCTAGAAAGTAGCTCTCCAATAATGTTGACAATGAAGATTATTGCAATATTTGCAAAAGAGAATTGCAACAAAAGAAGACTTGCATATTTAATTCATTAGCTTTAATTTCTCCTAGAATATCAAGGGGATTAAATTCATTTGCATCAGACTTTGGTGTTAATCCTAAGAATTTATTAGCTCCTTTCCAGCATTGTTTTAAAGTACATACTTTTTTCTTTCTAGATGTTCTGAGATTTTAACCTCACAGATGCCAGGAAGTTTCAGCAGAATATCAGTGTAGAATCATCATTTTTTCAGGCTTGGATTCCTGGGGCAGCTACAGCCAGATTTGTTGTGGGTTGTCCCAGGCAGCACCTGTGCTCATAGTTACACTAGGGAATGTTCTCCATTTAACTGGGCATGGTCTACTGCATTAGTTATATGAGTAAATTAGAGGCAAGGTAGAATAGCCACTCGTTCAAAACATCTATTATATCAAAGTTTGTGCTTGACTGGCTCAAGTATGCTTATTATGATAGATTTTTATATATTCAGATGGCATCTGGTTACACAAGCATGGTGATAATTATAAAATCTATAGCCAAGCATGCAGATCACAACCTATTTCCCTGATTACCATCTTCTTTGTTCTAAGAAGGATGACCACTGTAAGATTAAAGTTCTGGGTCTGTAGGATGCATGATATGAAAAGTTGTTTTCATGGTTGCTTACCAATTCTACCGTCTTAGAGACAACTAACTTTCTGACTCATCACAGTTGTTTAACTTTTCCCATTAAAAGAGTTCTAGCCTATTGTACATTAAGTTTTCAGCATGTTGATGTTTTTCACAGTTTTACTTGACAGATTCATTTTACATTTAAATTCCTATCATGGTTGCATCCTTGAGTTGTTGTTTTGCATGTCAAACCATTTACTCCAGTGCAGTTAAGAAGCACATGCATTTCAGCACTCCTGAGAATGGCCTGAGAAGTGGGGTCTCACTCATTCTAAAGGGAAGGGAGGGTGTGCTAATGACAATGCTAATTCCAAAGCAAGGATTTCAAGACTTGAAAAGGACCTATAGACCAGAAAAATATTCTATTTATAGCCCACGCTGCAGATAAAACAATTTGGTGTTTATTTCTATTTCTTATGACAAAGAAATATCAATATAAATTAGCTCTCTTTATTATAAGAAAAACAGTAGCTGTCTAAAATTAAGGACCATATGTCTTGACTCAAACCTGAAAAATTGAAACTGATAACTCTTAAATAAAAATTTCTAGCTACTTCTCACCCTTTTAAAAAAAATGTCTTCACAAAATAAAAATCATTTTAAAAAAATGTCTTCACATAACTAGCATGACTTAAGATTGGCTCATTTCTGTCCAGTTTGCTGGAAATGTTCAAAAGCAGCAACAGTATTTGCTTTCTTAATGAAAAGGACTCCATCCAGATCTTGTCATCAAATCATCAAATCTACCCGGATTTATCTGCATAGATTCTTGCCTCTAAACGCATTTGAATCTAAGCCACTCATAGTTCTGACGTATTTCATGTTTGCATATTAGATTATTCTGGTGTGCTATTAAAAATCCATCTTCAGGGGTGCCTAGATGGCTCAGTTCCTTGAGCGACCAACTGTTGATTTTTGGCTCAGGTCATGATTTCAGGGTCCCAGGATGGAGCCCCAGGGTGTCGGGGTGGCGGGGGGGTGGGAGGAGTCTTTGCTCAGCTGGGAGTCTGCTTGAGGATTCTCTCTCTCCCTCTTCCCCTCCCCTCCCCTCCCCCCAGCTCACACTCTCTCTCACTCTCTCTCAAATAAATAAATAAATAAATCTTTAAAGAAATTCATCTTCAATAAAATGAGATTGAACTATTTCTAATCTTTTATGTTCAAACTTTCTATGTTGTTGAATTCTCCAAGGAAACGAGTATCATTTGTGATGGTAGTATATTTTACGGTTTACAAGCCTTGAAATCTGGATTTCTTTCTTAATCATGTCTACAGTAATGATTGAGGCCTTTTGCTGTCATTTATATGGGAAACATAGTTGGTATTAGGACCCAAGAGAGTATGAGTTGAGATGGATACAAAGAAATTGAAAGAGAAATACTAGCAACGTCTTAAGAAGCAGAAACTTTCTAATTCTCTGTTGTCATTAAATTGAAAGTGATATGAACTAATGAAAGCAGCAAATCTAGGTGTGACATGTACATGGGGACTCAAAACATACAAAGGGGAAAATAAGAAGTCCTTCTGCGAAGGTTGCAATATAATGAGATATCACTATTTTCAAAAGAAGCTGAACTTCCAAAGAAACACACAATCCCACTGGTGTTTCCACAGGAAGTTGTGTTGGGAAAGACGGAAAAAGACAACTGTCAATATTCTAGCAATAACTGAGGTGCCTGTGTTATATACACAGGAGATTCAACTGAACAGAAACATGAGTGAGAGAATAGAGGCTTTCATGTCTGTCTATATTAGCTTAAGAAATTTTTTTTAATGATTTTTTATTATATTATGTTAGTCACCATACAGTACATCCCCGGATTCCGATGTAAAGTTCGATGCTTCATTAGTTGCGTATAACACCCAGTAGCTTAAGAAATTTAACCGATTTACTAGCCAGGTTTTTTTTTTTTTCACAGTTTTATTATAAATATAAATATAGGTGAGATATATTCTCCTACATATACACCAAATTCTTCATGATGACTATTTCTGAGAAGTGACATTGTGGAAAGTGAAATGGTGGAAGACTTCCACTTTTTAATTTGTATAATTCTGTATTGTTTATTTTTTATGTGCATATATTTCATGTAATAAAATGTATGTGTCTTTTCTTTGAAATTCATAAACAGAAACTATGATATACCCTGTAGTTTAAAAAGACAAAAACAAAAACAAATCTATCCTGGCCATCCATAGTAAGAATTAATTTATCCTGAGCTAAACCCTTGTGACAAGTTTAATAACTAAAACTTATTAGCTTTAGTTATTTTGTGGATTTTTTCTCTAGAACAAATTATTTTAAAGTGAAATTCTAACATAATATGGGCAGGCAATATATTGTTTCAAATGTTGCTGCCCTTTATTACTAAAAATGCTAAACTCAATCACTGCCTGCCAGGGGATACATCATCACAATACAGGGTTTCCCAATTTCCCCAAAAGCTTGCTATAGGCAGGAACGTCAGAGATTTCTTTCACTTTCCATGTTTGCCATTTCCCAGTAGGACACAAGTGATGGAAAATATATGTATATGGACACAGAGTCTAAAGGACCCACAATTCACAATATTTGGGGTACAGGGTGAGTCAGGGATTAAAGTTGCTGTAAGCAGTGGCTTCTATCTTGGCACCCCCTTCTAAATCCTATCACCCCTCGAAAACAATCATCATCATGTCTTCTGTTTTGGTGCCAGCCTTACGCCTGGTCATTACATATACATCTCATATAAACTGTATCTAAAGTGTAATTCACTTAACTCTCACCCTTTGTGAAATGTTGCAGGTAGGATTCTCCAGGAAATATTCTAAAACTGAAGTTTGCACACAGGATATTACAGTGTGTGTTCTGGGGGGTCGACATCTATACAGATGTGAAGGAAGTTGGATGGGCAGAGGAAGCAATTGCGCTGCACTGAAGTGCCACCAGAGCCTCATCCATCCTGTGGTAACTTCTGCAGCTAGAATGGCCCTGCAAAATTGTCCCAAGTTGGATCAAGGTCAGACAACAGTCTCCTGAGTGAACCAGTCTTTAGATGCAGGTGGGGGTAGCACATTGAAAAAAATGGCTCTTTCCACCCCAGCATAGTCACCAGAAAAGGGATACTCAGCTGTAAGAAGTCTGCCATCATTCTCCCAGCAGCCGGAGCAGTTTGTACTCCCAGCAGCCGCAGCAGTTAGTGCTCCCATCCTGAAGGGCGGATCTAAGCAGTGCTCCACAGGGTCCAGCACACTAAATATACCAACCTCTTTCTACAACACTTTCTACAACAGCAGTTGGCACTTATCAGAATAAATCATTTAACTGAGATTCTTCTTTCTGGTTCATTTGTACACTCTTAATATTCCACCATGCATAAATATTCTCTAGTTCATTCATTAATTCTTTCAATTTGGTTCAATCCAACAATGATGTGTTGAATACCTACAATATGTAAAGTACTGTTTAGCTCTGGTGATACAGAAATGGATAAGGCATAGAGCAGAAGAACGATAGTCATGTTATAAAAGATTTATTGAGCTTTTACTATGTGCCACATTCTGTAAATCTCAATTCTCTAACAACCTTGTAAATGAAATTCTATTTTTATACCCATTTTATCCCCATTTTATGGGGACTTATGAATGGAGGGGTTTAGTAATTTTTCCAAGGCCACTCAACTAATATGATTTGGAACAGGATATGAACCCCAACAGAATGACTCCAGAACTGGAGCCCCTAATCACCAGGTCTGGAGAGTTGGAGAAAACTTCTTGAAGGATGTGATATGGAGAGCAGCTTGGGTGATGATTAGGATTTTCAAGGTGAATGAGGGTTAAACGGCACTCTAGGCAGAGAGCTACCACTGACTAAAGAAGTGAGATGGAACACAAGTTGCGCAAGGTTACTAGAACATAAAAGTGCAAAGCAGGGAGTGGCAGGAGGTGAACTAGAGATGCAGATGGGGCCAGGTCACAGTGAGCCTGTATGCTATGCTAAAGAATGTCTGTTTAATCCTGGAGGACGGGAAGCCATTCAAGGGTTTAAAACAGGGAAGAAGAAAGTAGAATTTGTGCTTGAAAAGCTCTCTATACTTGGCTGAGGATTTAGGGTGCAGTGCTATGCTGAGTATAGGTACATTCGTTGTGGAGGAACAAGGATTAGAGAAGACACTAGGATGGCTGGCAGCTGACTGGGTCTTTGGTGTCTTTGCTAAGTAACACAAGAAATTCGGAAGGAACCTTCGATGGGGAGAGGACAGGGCAGACTGTGATAAGGAAAAGGCCAGAGGGTTGATGTTTAATTCAGGTTTACACTGTGTTTAAAGAGATTATGGAATGTATATGCCCACAGGGCAACTGGATATTTGATTCTGAAGTGCAGATGAGAGGTGAGGGCTGGACATAGTTTGGAGACTGATTAGAATGTGAGTGATAGTTAAAACCATAGGGTTAAAGTGCCATTATGGAAGTTTGCCACATGGAGTGTCGAAAGTAAGAGCAATAGACTGTGTATTAAAACTTAGGGAAGGACAAGCAGAAAATAGTTTACAAAGGAGGACAAAGGGCTAGAGAGAGGAGAACTGCCCAGTATCAGAGAGAGAGTGCATGCCTTACAAGAGCTTTACAATGAAAAGAGTAGTCCCTAGTGTCAAAGGCATGGGATAAACCAGATAACTCCAGTGCTGGAAACTGTTATTGGGGTTTGGCAATATAGGAGTCATTGCTGACCTTGCCAAGAGTGCCTCTTGGAAGTGAAGAAGGTAGGAATCCTATTACCCTGAGTTGGCAAGGTGAATGGGAAGTAAAAGGGTAGAGAGAATGGTATTGAGAATTAATTCAATAAGATTGAAAGGAAATGAACACAAAATGGGGAGCCAGTATCAGAGGGACATTGCTTTTTTAAAAAAAATCCCTAGACAACTAATATATGTCAGATGCTAGGGAGACAGAAATGCTGAGATCTGGTCCTTACCTTCAAGGAACTCATAATCTAATGCACAAGATAGAAACACAAACAGCCATAGTAAAATGTGGTGAGAGTAGGAACAGCAGTATGATCCAAGAATCACAGGAAGAAGAGAAAGGCCCTGACTTTGCTTAGAGTTCAAGGGAGTAAGTGAATTAGCAGAAGATCAACAGATGATCAGCAGAAAACTGAACAGCTGTGGAACAGCATGAAGGAGTATAAAAGACAGGCACATTTGTTGAAATGAATGTTCAGTGTGGTTGAGTACAGGAGACTGGTGGAGGCAAGGGATAATGCTAGAAAGGCAAGGTTGTGTTCAAATCACAAAGGACTTTGTTTACCACATTAAAGAATTAAGCTTTTCTTCTAAGTGATGGAGGAGCTTACTGAAGAGATTTTAAGTACACTGAGTCATATGGAAAACTGTTTTATACGCTGGTAAGAGAGAAGAGGCTGGCTTGGAGGAAGCAACCCAGTAGTTAGAAAGACCAGTTATAAGACCATTGTCATTTATGATGAGGGACACAGCAAGGTATTGGGAATGAAGAGGAGGAACAGATTTGAAAGAAAATAAGAGACAATTCATAGAATATTATTATACTGACGGGGGGTGGGAAGGAAAGGAACAGTAAAAGACCATTCCAGACTTCTGAACTGATGGCTTGATAGATGTCATTAGAATGAACTGAAAAATAGAACCTATAACAATATTCTAAAGTTTATAAAATATAGTGAGTTTGATCCTGAGATGCCCATGTGATATCCAAGAGCACAAACATCCAAGTACCCAGTATAATATGCATGTGTCAAGTCAGAGAATAGATGGGATTTGGAGGTAGAAATTCAATGGATGGTAGTTAAAGCAGGAGAATGAACACAGAAAGAAGAGAAGGGCCTGAGGACAGCATCCCGGAAAATACAAGAGGCTATAGAAGTGGAAAGTGTTTGGACCAGCCATTGTGGGAAATAAGAGGGAGAAAAGAACAGGGAAAAGTACAGGAATTATTAAGCAGCATAAGACTCGGCCTACAATGGAAAACTTACTTTTGTAGGGGTTCTATCCACAGGGCTGTATGACTTTATATAGCAATGTTAGGTGACCCAAAAGATTAGGTGAATTGAACTTGAAGTTTTCTGGGCATATTAGTCAGAAGGAAGCAATGTCAAAAAATTTGAAGGTACAAATCTTTTTGTGGCTAAAAATGATAAAAGTATATTTTAGAAAATAGGAAAAATCTTCACATTTCCACCATCTGCATAGCTAATGTCTTGAATGGTTTATTGCCTTCTACATGATATACATAACTGCAACCACAGTTTGCATATGACCATCTATTCTTTTATTTTAATTAAACATTATAATGTAAGCATTTTCCATGTTGCAGCACAGCTATTATAATTAATCAGTGGGTTCTTAATAAGTGTTTCAAATTACAATTTGGGGATAATCCAGATCACAGATCAAGATCCTCATTTCTGTGAAACTGAAGAAGAGGATTGCAATACATCAACTAAATTACCAGGAATAAAAAGAGACATGACTCACTTTTGTCTTACTGTTAGATTTCTCTTATCCTGATGTTGCAAACATCACTCTTCCCTTTTGCCAACTGTGTTCTTCAACCATTTGAAGTTAGGAATATTAACGTAAGTTTGTTCAGAGTAGATCAAGGTCTGTATCTAGTAAGTGCAAGAATTACATTAGATGGGTCTTCAGCCACCCCCAGAACCAGGGATTCCCTTTAGAAGTGTACTAAGGAGATTTCTATATATTCTTACCATAGATAAAAGATAAGAAAGTTATAAAATTCCATTGGTTCTTATTTCTCTACCCTTTTGGTTTCTCCTGGGTTGGAAAAGATTTATTTTAGTTCTGTTGAAAGACTGGATGATTTAGTGGAGTGAGAATTTATTTTACTTTTCTTCGGAACCCCTGAAGTCTTCTCTGGCAAGAATGGATTCAAAGACACATGAAGAAAAATTCTCATCGTTCAAGTTAGAATTAAAGATGTACTAAAATTGGCAAAAATCAAAATACTCAGAATCTTGAGCCTGTGTTTATGATGGTAAGTGATGTGTTAATGAGTCTTTATAAACATGGTCTTACTACAGATAAAAGATTAGTATCCAAGGTCTACAAAGAACTTCTCAAACTCAATACACGAGAAACAAATAATCAAATCAAAAAATGGGCAGAAGATATGAACAGACACTTTCCAATGAAGACATACAAATGGCTAACAGACACGTGAAAAAATGTTCAAAATCAGTAACTATCAGGGAAATTCAAATCAAAACCACATTGAGATACCACCTTACGCCAGTTAGAATGGCAAAAATTGACAAGGCAGGAAACAACAAATGTTGGAGAGGATGTGGAGAAAAGGGATCCTCTTACACTGTTGGTGGGAATGCAAGTTGGTACAGCCACTTTGGAAAACAGTGTGGAGGTCCCTTAAAAAGTTAAAAATTGAGCTACCCTATGATCCAGCAACTGCACTACTGGGTATTTACCCCAAAAATACAGACATAGTGAAGAGAAGGGCCATATGCACTCCAATGTTGATAGCAGCATTGTCCACAATAGCTAAATTGTGGAAGGAGCCAAGATGCCCCNGGAGAAAAGGGATCCTCTTACACTGTTGGTGGGAATGCAAGTTGGTACAGCCACTTTGGAAAACAGTGTGGAGGTCCCTTAAAAAGTTAAAAATTGAGCTACCCTATGATCCAGCAACTGCACTACTGGGTATTTACCCCCAAAAATACAGACATAGTGAAGAGAAGGGCCATATGCACTCCAATGTTGATAGCAGCATTGTTCACAACAGCTAAATTGTGGAAGGAGCCAAGATGCCCTTCAACAGATGGCTGGATTAAGAAGATGTGGTCCATATATACAATGGAACATTACTCAGCCATTAAAAAGAACGATTTCACAACATTTGCAGCAACATGGATGGGACTGGAGGAGATAATGCTAAGTAAAATAAGTCAAGCAGAGAAAGACAATTATCATACGGTTTCAATCATTTATGGAACATAAGAAATAGGAAGATCGGTAGGAGAAGAAAGGGAAGAATGAAGGGGGGTAAACAGAAGGGGGAATGAACCATGAGAGACTATGGACTCTGGGAAAGAAACTGAGGGCTTAAGGGGGGTGGGATTGGGATAGGCCAGTGATGGGTATTAAGGAGGGCACGTATTGCATGGTGCAGTGTGTGTTATACACAAGTAGCAAATCGTGGAACATTACATCAAAAGCTAGGGAAATACTGTATGGTGACTAATATAACATAAAAAATTATTATAAAAAAAAAGAAACATGGCCTTGATCTGTGATTTAGAGTATCCCCAAATTAAAATTAATTATAATTGTAATCATATAAAAATTATATATAAGCTATGTTNGGGGGGTAAACAGAAGGGGGAATGAACCATGAGAGACTATGGACTCTGGGAAAGAAACTGAGGGCTTCAGGGGGGTGGGATTGGGATAGGCCAGTGATGGGTATTAAGGAGGGCACGTATTGCATGGTGCAGTGTGTTTTATATGCAAGTAGCGAATCATGGAACATTACATCAAAAGCTAGGGAAATACTGTATGGTGACTAATATAACATAATAAAAAATTATTATAAAAAAAAAAGAAACATGGCCTTGATCTGTGATTTAGAGTATCCCCAAATTAAAATTAATTATAATTGTAATCATATAAAAATTATATATAAGCTATGTTACAACATTGAAAATGCTTGCATTATAATGTTAAATTGTACTGTTAAATTAAAATAATAGATCATTATATGTAAACTATGGTTGCAATTATGTGGAAGGCAATACACCAATCCATACATGAGTTGTGTAGATGGTGGGAATGTGAAAATTCCCCGCTTATATTTTCCAAAATGTAGTTATACTGTTTTTACAGCAAAAAGAAAATCCATCTAACCTAGAAAATATGTAAAGCAGCACATTCAATAGGTATGATTCTATACGATGGGAGCTTATAAATCTTTTCCACTCTAATGACCTTCAGCTCTGCTCTACCTTGAAAAACCAAGTCCTGAAGCCTGCCACTCACTATCTGGAACAGCTAAGTCTCTGAAATCTGAAATCCCATATTCCATCCTTAGATGATTGAAGCCTATCTTTCCAGCTTTTTCACATCTTTACCATGATACCTGCTTTTCAACATCATCAAGAATTCCAGTTCTTTCGGCCTCACTTTATTCCAAGAAGACCCCATTTCTCCTGCCTTGACATCTCCAGATCCTTGACTCATCAATTCCATCCAGGATGACTAATATTCTTCTCATATTTCTTTGTCTAAATTCCAAAGTATTGATTTCCCCCCCCACAGATGCATTATATGGGCAGAACACCTAATCTTATAGGTATATCAAGAGACTGAACCCCACTCAGGAGGCAACTTTGACCACTATGGTGGACATTGGCAATTGCCTCTCCATATCCTTCTTCTTTACTAACAGACTCTGATTTTCTTTAGCATACTATATGCATAGCCAAAGATTACTCTCTTAAAAATGGAGGTAACTATTTTTAGAGGTAAATGAGATATACTCAGTAGTCATCTGGGTAGGTGTTCCAGAAAGCTCTTTAAAGGAAGCTGACTCTTTTGGAAGTTGCGCTCTTTTGGGCCTTTCTCATTCTTCTCCTCTTTGAGCCTTTAGCTGAGATGTGATGGCTGGAGCTTCAGCAGAAATTTTACAACCATAAGGAAACCTTAAAAATGTCTCTGCATGCTAAGGATAATGAAACAGAAACCGAGAAGAAGCCTGCAGGCATTGACAATATTGCATAATTATGACACAGACTTTCTTTTATGTGAAAGAAAATAAACCTCTATTTTTTTAAGTCACTGCTATTGGGTAATGTTACTAATTTGGCAATTCCTAGTAAGTACGCCATTCATTCATGCACTACCATGTATTTGCTGGCTGCCTATGGTGAGTTTAACATTATGTTAGAAGTTTGGGTAAAAACAGAAAAAGCATAAGTATAGTTTCAGAGTAAAAATATATCCCTCTTTCTTCTATGTAAGGAAAGACAGCTATATCTTAAAAATTAAGATTCAACTTCATGGCAATATAGGATATTTTTCAAGTATGTTAACAAGTATAGGCAATGAGCACTGAGGTGCTCTGTGAGTTGTAGTGATTGAGAGAGAAGGTGACGAAGCTTGAGTTGAACTTGAAAGAAAAAAAAAAGGATTGGGGAAGGGTTCAAGCATTTTTCCTCATGCTGCGAGGAAAATCATGAGCAATGGATCAAAAAGGAAAATAAAAACGTAAGCTGAAGAAGTACTACAGACTAGTGGCTAGCTGGAATGATTTTGTTGTGAGCCCTTAGGTAAGAGAGTCAGCTTCTCTCTCTGTTCTGGAACTTTCCCTCCTTCCAAAACACCACATGTTTATAGAATGCTTGGATTTTATTGGTTGAACTCTGTACAACACTGTCAGTGGCACAGGAGTTTTATGACCATAAATACTGACCTTTCCTCATAAGGTTATAAGAATAACAAATTATATGGGATTAATATTTCATAACCCTTGGTCTTCATGTTTTAATTGTTAGCCAATGCCTACAGTGCTCATGCTGAATGAAATCACTCTTCGCGGGGTACTTTATCAGGTCCTCCCTGACGTGGTGGGAGCTGCCTGTGACTTCCTTCTGCTCAGTGAGTGTGCCTCACTGTTTTTGTCCTGTTATGCTGTATTGGCTAATGTATCATGTTGTCAGTAAAGGTTTTGTTATAATCTTTTACCAAACATTGTCATAACCAGAATACACTCCTCTTACTATGATCATATTACAGAAAGCTACACTAGCTATTCAGTCACTGAAGTTACCTGTATGCAATATTTAACCATCTGTGTACCACTGATGTGAGAAAAAGAATCACTGACTGCAGTAAAAATCAATACATTTCTGTTTTCCCCTTTCTCTCCAGTACAGATCCTAACATGCCTGTAAGCCTCCAGTTAACTGACCCTTTTCCTCAGTATTTTCTTTTCTCATGACTCAGTTCCTGTTTCTTTTATTCTTTAATAATATTAAATGGTGTTTCTCAGATTTCTTCTACAGCTATTTAGTATGTCAGCATAAAGCTAATCTTTCAGTAACTCAATGCCTTGACTAAAGACCTTAACCTGCACAAACACTCTTAACCTGTTTTCATTTTGACAACCTGACTTCATTTTCTAAAGCCTGGTGCTGTTAAAGAAAAAAATATCACAGGCTGTCTTCTGGGCATGTCAGAGACCAAACTTATATAATGTGTAGGGGAAAAGGCCTTTGGGAAGCTCTTGGGAGCTAAGAGAGAACAGATAAAGCTTTATCCATTTCTGCTCCACAATGAGGAGTGATGCCCTCATACTTATTTTGTTTCTGCTCCAGACCTGGGAGTGCGTGGCAAACATTAGGACCCCTCTTTAATTGGAAGGCACTAAAGCCAAACATTTCTACCATGAGAGCAATCATTTAGGCAATGGTGGTCTCTTCAGATGGCCTCTATTAAAAACCAGCATGAAGGGTCTTAAGTCCATAGATAAGTTTACCAGCTTCAATGTTAAGTATAAAGGAAAAATCCTATAAATCATATTTAAAGGCAATCTTTTTGACTTTGAACTATCACATCATGCAATTATACACTGCATATTCCTATTCAAGATCATAAAACGAATGTAAAGTTAACTATTCTGCTGCAGTGGAAGCTCATACCAGCTGCAACAGAAAATTCTCCTTTTTCTACCAGGAAGATTAGAGGCTGTTTCTAACAAGGCAAAAACCAGTTATTAATGTTTTCTAGTTAAATAAAGACTTCGTGTTATTGGGGATGTGTAAGCACTTAGCTCCTGACATCACACACAAGATACATAAAGTGGATTGTAGAAGTGTGGGCAGGGTATAAGTAGAGCTCTATTTATCCACACCTAAACTCATTTTCCTGCCTTTCAGGGGAACATCTATCCTAAGACACCCCAAATGAGATGCAAGATACTTCAAATCCCTTTTCACAGAGTCAGTGTGGACTGGGGATCTAGACAGAGTGTTTCAGATACGTGCTCTATCACTTTCTGCCTGTGGATCATGAGCAATTCACGTCAACTCTTTGAGCAACAATTTCCCATTCAGTAAAACAGTGTGAATAATACATACTGTGCAGGGTTATTGGGGTATTTAGCAATAACATATATAAAGGAGCTGACACATCGAAGGCTTTAAATACAAACATAACAAATCTCCATGTTTCTCCCCAAACACACACAAGGTGCACACATGCACAGTGGGGTTGAGGGGATGGGGGGAGAAGAGAAGAGGGAGGAGAAAATGATTCTATGTTGTTGAGAAAGAGGAGGCCTGTACAAATCTGCTTTAATTATCAATTCACCATCACCATCTAGGAATAATATAAAGCTCACCTGAGCTATAGGTTTTATATCAACAGTCAGCTTCCATTCAGAGAAATATATTACTTTAATTTCTCAGAGAATGGGCAAGAAATTTTCTTGAAGGGAGAGGGAAAAGGAAATATTGCCCATCAGCCATATCCTCCCTGAGAGGCTGACCTGTCTGATCTATCTGGATGAGCCACCCCTACAAATTTTTGCAAGAACTTTGGTAATCCAGCCATGGAAAGGAGTGGGCTATGTGAAGGGGAAGGAGGAGGTAAACCTTCTCTCCTTGTTCCTGCTTACCACTTCCAACTGTGTGTGTGTGTGTGTGTGTGTGTGTGTGTGTAATGTCATTTTCCATAATAATATCTGCCTTTCCAAGGTACAGAGACAAACCAGGGACCTCCTTTCTTAAAATACCATCTTCAGTGCCTGTTATTTCACCATGATTCTGAGAATAGGTACATGGTGAGCTGCCCAGACTCCCCTGCAGCCTGAGCCTCTCATCCTCTTTGCTGCTGGGAGCATTGCCTGCTGACAACTCACAGCTGACTCTTTCCCCAGGAATTGCCCTCAAAGGGAGCTGCCTTGTTCTCCTATGGCACCCCATATCCATATGGGGGTACAAACACCCTAAACCCTTGCCTCAACTGAGGAAGGGCCATTCCAGCTCTGGAACTCTACAAGGGGTCTGCTGAGATCTTGTTGAAGCTGCATCATGATACAAGTCTTCTCCTGTCTCCTCTGAGTGGATGCTGGCTCTTCCCTATTTCCCTCACTTCTTAATAGGTATTCCTGAGAGCTCTCCCCAACTAACTTCCTACATGAAAATCTCTACCTCAGAGCCTGTGTCAATGAAACTCAGTCTACAATAGTGGCCTTCAACAATAATGGGCAGAATCTGGTAGAACTATGCTGCTGGCAAAATTCATGACAGTCTACTAATCATGTATATAGCTTCCAGGGAAGGGGCATGCTGGGAATATCTACTCACTAAAGGCTGATTGGAGACTGAATTTATCATAGAGGCAGCCTGGTGGAGGAATTTAACACCACGGCCATCAACTCAAATGCTCAGATGGAATCTCACCTCTTTGCCTCTTGATGGTTACATGACCTTGGACAAAGTCTTTAATCTCTGTGTAATTTAGCATCTGTCTTCCTTTGTAAATTGAATATACTACAGTATCTATTATAGTGCCATATAGTATCTACTTAATACAATTTGTTTTGGGAGGACTAACTGCATCAACACGTGTTAAGAGCTTAAATTAGTCCTGGCACATGGTATACACTCAGTAAAACATAAAACATTTGGATAATCCATGTGTGTATCTGTATTTAGGAACATCCAGATTATCAGAGTACTTGTACCCATTGCATATTTTTTTTAAGGTTTATTTATTTAAGTAATCTCTACACCCAACATAGGGGTCAAACTCACAACCTCAAAATCAAGAGTTGTACACTCTTCTGATTGAACCATCCAAGCACCCCTCCCTTGCATATTTTTATCTCCATTCTTTAAGAAAGTTTATTCCCTGAGGACAGAGATAATGTACTTAATGTTTAAATAAATACTGATACACCATTCATTCATTCGTACATGTATGTAAATGCACATGTGTGTATATAGAGTATGAGTATGTGTCAAGCTGCCTCTCTAAAGCTCTATTCGTGCGGCGCCTGGGTGGCGCAGTCGTTAAGCGTCTGCCTTCGGCTCAGGGCGGGATCCCAGCGTTCTGGGATCGATCCCCACATCAGGTTCCTCCGCTAGGAGCCTGCTTCTTCCTCTCCTACTCCCCCTGCTTGTGTTCCCTCTCTCGCTGGCTGTCTCTGTCAAATAAATAAATAAAATCTTTAAAAATAAAAAACTAAAAAAAAAATAAAGCTCTATTTGTGCAAGGATACCACAAAAAGACAATCAGCAATGTAATGACCCTAGGCAGAGGAGCTAGAAAGGACAGAGGCTTGGAGCTCTCCATTGTGTTCTCCACTGATCTGCACTCTCCCCTTGGGCTCTGATCCCTTACTTTGAGAAGACTTCTCTAGCAAACAAAGGAATACATAGAGGACAGGACCTAGGTCTTGTTNAAAGTAAAAAAAAAAATAAAGCTCTATTTGTGCAAGGATACCACATAAAGACAATCAGCAATGTAATGACCCTAGGCAGAGGAGCTAGAAAGGACAGAGGCTTGGAGCTCTCCATTGTNCTAAAAAAAAAATAAAGCTCTATTTGTGCAAGGATACCACAAAGACAATCAGCAATGTAATGACCCTAGGCAGAGGAGCTAGAAAGGACAGAGGCTTGGAGCTCTCCATTGTGTTCTCCACTGATCTGCACTCTCCCCTTGGGCTCTGATCCCTTACTTTGAGAAGACTTCTCTAGCAAACAAAGGAATACATAGAGGACAGGACCTAGGTCTTGTTCTGAATAGCTCTGGCTCATATCTAAAGATGTACTATGTACTATGGAGGGGTGTCTGGGTGACTCAGTCAGTTGAGTATCTGACTCTTGATTTCGGCTCAGGTCATGATCTCAGGGTCCTGGGATCAAGCCCAGAGTCAGTCTCTGCGCTCAGTGGAGAGTCTGCTTGAGGATTTCTCTCTTTTTCTTTCTGCCCCTCCCCTCTGCTCACATTTTCTCTCTTTTTCTCTCTCTCAAATAAATAAATAAATCTTTAAAAAGAAAAAAAAAGATGTATTATGGAGACAAAGGGTTATTCTGCATATTTGGTGCTTGCAATTGTAATGATTGGTAAGATAGTAATTCTGATATGTTATATTCACGAAAAGATTGAAACTGATTGAAGGCAGGACTGTAGAGACTCCAAGGGGAATCTGAGCTTACAGTAGTGCTATAGAATGTGAAAGGGAAACTTCGCCCCAGCTCTTGAAAAAATGATTGGATGCTTGCCAAGCATTTTTGCATTGCATACTTCTAGACTACATGTGCATAGAAAGCAGAAGGGGATGATAAAATGCCAGTCATTGTCCACTTCAAACAATTCAGAATCCATCCCAAGGCAAGCTGAACACTGGCCTGGGAAATAGCAACGGCATGAGCATTGTTACCAAATACAAGGAACAATAACAATAATGAACATTAGAAGAGTGCTTTACGGATTACAAAGTATTTTCAAACACAGCATTTTCCATCTTCATAATGCAAAACCACCAGAGGAGTAGACATGTTGCTATTGTTGATATTACCACTATTTGCAAAAGAGGGGACTTAGATTGGTTCAGAGAACTACTCCAGGTCACACACCTGAGCCAGGACTCACGTGCAGTGGTCACTCTAAGCCCTGAGCACATTTCCCTACCCAAAGATGCTCATCTCCAACAGTATCTAAGTTTAATGCTCTCTGCTGAGCTATGTCATCATAGATCATTGAGTATGTAATATAAGGAGTGAAGTCAGGAACATGAACCACTTACTTCACACAGATATATTATTTCTCCCACCCAGAACAAGCCCACTCACTCAGTATCAGAGATTTTTTATGGGTGTGCATGAAAGACCAAATCTGAGATTCTTTAAAGACTACCTCATTTAACTCACTAAACTAGAAGGCATTTTAGTGTGCACCTATAGAATGTTCGTGCTCTAGGTATATACTTAAATTCAGCCTCTCTTTCCAACTCTGAGCCCAAGTTCCTTTCTCAAGAACTTCCTAAGATGTACACAAACCTCCTAGGATATGATGGTGAAAGAATTTGGAGTAAGGGGTAGGGCAACTGAATAGTGATCCCCTTAGAACTCTAAGCAGGAAAACAAGAATTTTATCACCTGTAACTGTCATCATGAATTCAATCTCCTTGTGTCCCACCCTATCCCATGAACATTCACTCTTTTTACTGCCTGACCTAAGCATGGATCTACCTGAAGAAGCAGCTGTGACAGCAATTTTCAAGTACGATTTTTTAATGTAAATCATAAATGTACAAGCTGCTGAAAAAAAATGAAAGAAAATCTAGAAAGGCTTGTTATGCTTACCTAAATGCTGCATTCAGGTGTGTAAGCCTGAGCCAAAGAAAAATTACGGCTATCATATTCCATGAGGGAAATGTGGGTTAAATATTCTTTGTTTGTTTGTTTGTTTGTTTGTTTAATATTCTACTTAGTTTTCTTGATCCTGTAAAGCCATTTTCATTTCTTAAACTTATTACCAAAGCCCACAGGGAGGATCAAACCTGAATTTGTTAATAGGATATACTCAAAGCTTAAATGTGTGATATATGATTTGGGGAAGCATATATTTGGTTGTTGCTATGTGGATCTCACATTTATTCCAGTTTGATTTGTGAGAAGCTATTCTTAAGTTGTTCCACTTATTAGCTATTCTGATCTCTAGGGTGTCCATTTATGGCATGCCAGAGGAGAACATAATATTAGGAGCAGATTTTTCTTAAAGCAAAGTGGGAAATCTGCATGAACTTTTTAAAAAGAACTTTGAATGCACTCCAATCTGGAACACATAATTATTTCATGCTGACTAAAATCAAGAAGTAAATATGTGACTATCCTCACAGATGTAATTACAAATTACAACCTGTGCTTCATCACTGCCATCTACTCAAGATACTCTTTGTTGGATTTCCTAAAATGATGGCTCCTTATTTCTGTAATTTAATGGAATCTTAAGAATAACGTAACACTATGTCATTTCTAGGCAATATATGGTGCCTGGTGACACTTGTTGGAACTTGAGGAATATTTCCAATAATGTTAAAATATATTCACAAGCACACACAAAAATTTCTTTTATCTTCTTTTTCTATTTATTTAATATTCTTTTTAAAAACAGGAGAATAGGAATAATCTGCACTAACTCCTGAATTCCTTTTTCGGAAGTGTTACTGCAACTCATCATTTTATGAATACAGTTTGAATTATTTTTACATATATGTGTGATAATTTATGTTTGTCAGAAAGAAGTTCATTTGACACTTTCCTGTCCATTAACTCTGCCTCTGAGATACTGCCTCAGATTTTCCCTGTGTATCTGGCATCCTTCCATCTAGAAAAAAAAGTCATATCATTTGTAAATTTGAAGTTTTCACTCATCTATAAAAATTTTAAATAAAACCAATTCTAGTACTAATCCCAGGCAATCCCACTATTTGCACTTCTATATTATTTAGAAAATACTTATTTATTCTTCTTTCGTTTGAGGTCTCCAAGCTAGTCATTTAACAATGTCAGAATTTATTCTTCAATCCCCTGATAACTTTTTAAGAATCTTCCTCAAAATCTTGCTCTGACCAAATTATCCTTAGAGGAAAATAAACCTTTCCCCCAATAAATTGTTTCTTGGGCATTTAATGAGTCTCCATTTAATCTTGGTTTCCAGTAGCTTTCCAGATATAGAAATGAAGCACTCTAGGATATAGTTTCCATTTCTGTGGCCCTTCCATTGGATGTAAGCCATTATGGAAGTCTATCGAGAATGTCCTAGCACAGCACTACAACTGCTGTACAACTTTTTCTCCTTATCCTTTAATAACCAAATCAAATTTTATCTCCTCTGTGACCTTTTCTATGACTTCCTTTATTCCCATCATCCTGCTTGCATGAACAAAACCAAGTATATTTGGAAATCAGTAACTAGGAATGCTTTTCTTCAAAGTCCAGAGGGATAGAAAACTGGATGAGTTCGAAGAGACATTTTAAGGTGAAACGGTAGAACAGTAGGAGAGTTCTTGTTAAACAGCCTTGACCATCTTATTGCACAGTAGCTTTATTTTTTTTTTTTTNACCATCTTATTGCACAGTAGCTTTAGATCTAGTGTGGACTCAGCTAAATGACTACAAATTTAATTACTTTTATAGATATTGGGCTATTCATATATTCTTTTTTTATTATATTATGTTAGTCACCATACAGTACATCCCTGGTTATTGATATAAAGTTCGATGATTCATTAGTTGCGTATAACACCCAGCGCACCATGCAATACGGGCTATTCATATATTCTATTTCTTCTTCAGTGAGCTTTGGTAGTTTGGGTCTCTTTAAAGAGTTTGTCAATTTCATATAAATTGTTCATAGTATACCTTTATTATCCTTTAAATGCTGGTGCTAATGAAACCAAATTAAGGATAGACTTCATTGAATGTGTAAAATACGTAATCTAATTTGTTGGATCTATAGTGATTTTCCCTTTTTCACTTGTAATACTGGTTATCAGTGTTTCTCCCCCCCCTTTTTTTTCCTGCTCAGTCTGGATAAAGTTTTATCACTATTATCAATCTTTCAAAAGAAACAATTTTTAATTTCACTGATTTTTCTCTATTGTTTTTCTTTTTACTCTTTCAGTCATTTCTGCTCTTGCCTTCATTATTTCCTTCCTCCTGCTTATCTTGAGCTAAATTTGCTCTTCTTTTTCAGGTTTTTTTAAGATCATTGATTTGAGACCTTTCTTCTTGTCTAATGTAAGCATTTAATGTTATAAATTTGTCTCTAAGCATTGCTTTGGTTTCATCCAACAAGTTTTTATGTTGTATGTTCATTTTCATTCAGCTCAAAGTATTTTCCAAATTTTCTTGTGATTTCTTCTATCACCCATGGATTATTTAGAATGTCTTGTTTAAATTCCAAACGTGCGGATTTTCCAGATAATTTTTTACTGATATGTTTTTCCATTCCCACTCTCCATCTGGTCCTGAGTTTGAAGTTGTAACTTTGATCTCGCTGCCTGGGCTATGATGATGGGTCACTACTAGGATTTGATCCCTGAAATGTCCCCTCCAGCTTCATGCCTTACGCTCTTGTCCTTTGGTAGTCCTCATGGGACTCATCTGTGTATCTGACTCTCTATCTTCTACCTGATGTGTTAGAGGGATCACAAACAACAGAAAATATGATAGGAAATCAAATACAGATCAATTAAAAATCTACCAAAGTGCATTAAAGGTTTGACAGAATTTAGATTAATAATACAGACAGAGTGAACTCCAGAAGCAGTAATTGAGGAATAGGGCACTGAATATGTATAATGGGGTTTTACTCAGACTTGGGAATTAACAGGATTGATAAGATCAAGGTACAGAGGACTTTTTTTTTTTTTAGATTTTATTTATTTGACAGAGACAGCCAGCGAGAGAGGGAACACAAGCAGGGGGAGTGGGAGAGGAAGAAGCAGGCTCTCAGCGGAGGAGCCTGATGTGGGGCTCGATCCCAGCACGCTGGGATCATGCCCTGAGCCAAAGGCAGACGCTTAACGACTGCGCCACCCAGGCGCCCCTAGAGAGGACTTTCAATTGTTAGTAAGACCCTTCTTTGAAATAACCCCACAATTCTTTCCAAATGATCTTTCCATTTATTTCCATTGGATTCTCAGTGCAGATATCAAATGATTATGTGAATTAAATATTCTATTTGATACCAGAGTCACAACAGAGAATATTTTCAGATTCAGCAAAGGTGCAACCCCTATTCTTCATCAATGACTATAATTACACCTGTCACTGGCAATTCCTCTAATATTGGTTATAATATAGACCAATCTATTTCCCAACATGTCAAAACTTAAATTCGTACCATTAATGTTTCAGATGTGAGAATTATGAGAATTTTGTTTTTTTATTAAGTATCCTTATTTTTTAAACATATATACTGAAATATGAGTAGATAAAATATTTTTATAAAAATCTGAATGTAATTACTTCTTTATTGAAAAAGAATACACTAGAAAAAAAATTCAACTAATCTCAAATGAAGAGTATGGGAGGAAAAACAGCTGAAATGTATAGGATCTAATGTCTATATCTCCTCCATATAAAGTCTTTAAACTGACATCTCACATAAAGATGCACAAACAAACCAATTCATAAACACCTGTCTTAATTTGAAGATGGTCATGATTGATATTCATGGAAGCCAGACCCTATAAAATATATCCTCTTTATGGCATGGAACAAATTACCAACAATCAAGGGAGATGCTTAAAGAGGCAATTAAAACATGAGGATGTTACTTAATCTGATTACAGGCAAAGCTGGGGCTTACCTTATGTTGGCCCCCTCTGTGCTTCCTAACTCACAATTCCCCTTCCAAGATAGCCTGAAAGAAGAGAAAATAGAACAGTTCTGACTAATAAATCAGGTTATATCTATATGTACAAACAAAAAGCGTAGCCTCCGAGATGAATTTGTTTCTCCCCACTCAGAAAGAACAGGAACCTTATTCATTTGTGAAAGTAATATTTATTTTTAATACTGTGCATTTATTTATATAGATATAGTTCTAACTGCATTTATAGGGTTTAAATTAGCGTAGTTCATGTCTGCAAATTTGATGAAAAGTACAACAAGGATGCCAGGTATATTCATCAATACTTTTATGGTAATTGATTTTTTTAAATTGGCAAATTAATTTGTGATGCTGCTGAAGGCGACCAATCAATTTTCCCATTATTTTAAGTTATTTGTCATTTTGGGGAATGAAAAATAATTTTCTTGTAAAAAATTAAAGCATACAATTTGCTTTTTTGAATTAATGTGACACTGTCTGGTATCACTAATTGAAAGAGGATTGATTAAAATTTCCTAAAAGATTTTTTAAATGTTTTATAATCATAAATAAATCCTACACATAAAATCAGATTCCAATCTATAATCAACATGACTTAGGAAACTTGGCTGAACCAGAAAAAAAAGAAAAGGCAAGCAAAAGGGAAAAAGGAAGGCTAGAGGGGGAGGTTTTAACTCTTAGAAAAGATAAAAACCAGTCCGATAATCAAAACTTGTAGTTAATTTATTATAAACATAGCAGAGAGAGTGAATTTAAAAAAATCTTGCCTGACTGGCCATCTGTCCACACTTTGGTACTACTGCTGCTCTGAGGAAAAATAAATACATCCTGGGTTGAACTCAGGAAAACAGGATTTACTATTATTAACATTCTCACCAATGTGCCTAAGTCAACCTTTCTGCAGTCTAGAAAAATATGATAAATAAAATTCAGATGATAGAGTGTGAATTGATCAGAAGCTTTGATCTCATATTTATCATTTTGGAGTTTTTAGTTGTTTTGTTTTGTTTGGTCCCATTCTGCAATTCTTAACAGCTAGAATTCCATTTCAATCTCAATAGGAATTAAAGAATACTGAATACTATACCGTCCCAGCTTTTAAAATGTAGCTGAAATATCACTTAGAACAATGGCTGGGGAAGAAAACAACAATAAACTGTTTTGTTTGACAGTGACTGACAATGATATTATTGCCCACACATGTCTGCCTATAACTACTGTTGTACATTTTGCAGCTCTTTCCCCTCAAGTATAATCTAGGTATGGAATTAGTTGATCAACTCATTTCCATGGATACTGAAGAATCTGGCAAAGTGACCTAAATGCAGATTGTAGGTAAAGTTGTATTGTTATCTATTGCTGTAACTGATGCCAATGCTCTGTCCTCATTAGGAAGAACCACCCTGGGGCAGGGGCTCAATGCCCCCAGAGATCCTCATTCCCATGGGTTCTACTCTCACTTTTTACCAGCCTTAGCTCCACAGACTCTCTTGAGGTTCTGAACTCAGGTTCTGCTGTCTACTTGTACAGTAATCTAATGATACCACCACTGGGTCCCAACTATTTGTCTCTGGGATACTTACCTCTGATGTCTAAGGATGCACTAATTTCTCTCTTTATCCAAAATAAGTTTGGAAAATGTTTTGTTTCAGCTTAAAAAAATACTTAACTCAGAAAATTAGGAGGAAAACAATGAATTTAAAAAGAAAACTTCAAATTCTCGTTCTACCTCTAACTCCCTATGAACCTTGAGTAAGTTACCTCACTTTTAATTATTCATTCAACCAACATTTGCTGAGGAACTACTATGTCAAACATGCTTAGGGATCAGGTATGCAAAGAAAAATAGGAAATAATTCTTGTTCTGCAAGAGCTCACAGTGGAAAAGAGAAGATGGGCATATATACCGATGTTCAGAAAGCTGGGTGACACAAATCATGATACAAGAAAATTAAGGGGTTCTTAGGGGGTCATCTCACCTATACTGGGAAGGTCAGGGTGGGCTTCTAGGAGAAGAGTCTGCGGTGAGGTCTGAAGGATGAGCAGGAGACAACCAGTCCAAGAAAGAAGGAGGGGAGAAGGGGAATGCAAAAGGAGGAAAGAGTGCAATGTTAATGGCCCTAAAAAGAAGAAAATATCCTAGCATGCTCTTTGAGCCACCATGAAAGATTTTCACGATAATATAAATATCATTAATTAGCTTTTAAAGCCAACCTGTAGATAAAAGTATTGTCAATGGTTTCAGCATAGAATAGTTAATAACATTAAATGTCAACATTATTTAAACATATAAAAGAAAATTAACTTCTGACCTAGTAATTCCACTCCTAGGTACTTACATAAGACAAATGAAAACCAATCTCCAGCAGAAAATTATTCATATTAGCTCAAACTGGAAATAACTCAAATGCCTATTAACAGTGAAATGGACAAATTGTTTATATTCACACAATGCACAAAGAGGATTGATAAGAAGAAATAAACCACTGATACAGGCAACAGCATGGATGAATCTCAGACTCTACACTGAGTCAGTCAGACACACACACAAAAGACAACACTGTGATTACATTTATGTGAAATTCTAGAAGAAAATCTACTCTGTGGATAAGTTTTTGCCTCTTGAAGGGGCAAGTGACTGACGAAGAAGGAGCGCAGGGGAAATTTCTGGAGTGTTGAAAAATAGAGATGTGGGTCACACCGGTGTATGCACTGATTAAAATTCATTGAATTGCAGTTTCCCTTTCTGTGAGAGGGTGGCAACAGAATGAGAGGAGTCTGTGCTCACATCATCCCACAAATGCAATCAATGACAGTCAGATCATCCTGGGTGCCCCAGAAGTTGACAGGAGACTGGCAGAACAGGCTCCACAACTGAAGGTTGTGAGGAGGTCACACTGGGGGGGGGGGCGGGTGAGAATTGCAGAGATATGGTTTGGGAGAGAGACAGATAGTGGCCCCTGTCGGGGGAAGGAGCCAAGGTCACAGAGGGGGGCAAGGGATGAACTGGCACATGGAGGAGTGTGTGGGGAAGACAGGTCCCCATAGCAATTGGTTTGGAAAACAAGAGGGGCCGAATTTTC
The DNA here is from genome assembly GCF_002007445.2 of Ailuropoda melanoleuca. Classification (NCBI taxonomy): domain Eukaryota; kingdom Metazoa; phylum Chordata; class Mammalia; order Carnivora; family Ursidae; genus Ailuropoda; species Ailuropoda melanoleuca. The sequence continues at coordinate 23,604,054 of NC_048233.1, forward strand.
GTGCCTTCTTGCAAGGAGCTAAGGGGGCTTAAGGCCTGGAGTTTTAAAGGTCAGGCTTGGCTGAGATAGAGATCTGAGAGCATTATGCTGCTCTTGGAGATAAGGTAGGGCAAACAGCCCATGGACATAGAGCCATACAGGGTGAAAACAGCAATCTGAAGAGTGCCTAGGGCACACAGTGGGGTTATTTCACTCATCTCAGAGCATATCCCAGAGAGACAACACTGAGAGACCCTTCTGGGAACAAACNGAACAAAAGAATTGGAAGGCACCATTTCCCTCGCCTGCCCCCAGCATAAGCACAGGGCCACCTGTGGCAAACAGCTCAGCGCTGACACTCGCTACCTAACTTGCTTATACCACCCCCGCCCCCAGGTCCAGCAAAACTGCCCTTCCCAGTCACACTTGCCTCAGTCCAATCATGGTAAGTGCCCACCTTCAAAGACCAGTCCAGACCCCTGCCAACACTGCATCTCCGGACCCAGGAGTTTTGCAGGGCCTCGGTTCCAGCAGCAGTGACAATGGGTCTCATTTCACAAGCAGACCAGAGCACACCTAGTTAAACATGTCACATTCAGGTCAGACTAAACACTGCACATAGCAGGCAAAGAGAGTCTCTGCAGATGACTGGCCTAAAGGATAAAGTGGCCAGGATGAAACAGCAGAGCACACACAGCACACATTGAAAACACTCCCTGAAGTGCTAGGCCCTGGGGAACAGGGAACATTACAGGACCTCTCATTCATAAAGTCTTACCCTTAAGAACAGGAGATGTAATTGACTTTCCTAACATACAGAAACAGGCACAGGGACTTAGACAAAATGAGAAAACAGAGAAATTTGTCCCAAATGAAAAAACAGGGCAAGGCCACAGCCAGAGATCTAAGCAAAACAGGAACATGCCTGATGGAGTATTTAAAGCAATGATCATAAGGATACTCACTGGACTTGAGAAAAGAGTGAAAGACATCAGTGAGACCCTTATTACAGAGATTAAAAAAAAAAAAAAAAGAACCAATCAGAGATGAAGAGTGCAATACACGAGATTAGAAGCACATCTGATGCAATGAAAAGCAGGCTGGAAGAAGCAGAGGAACGATTTAATGACCTAGAAGACAGAGTAATGGAAAGTAATCAAGATGAATAAAAGAAAGAAAAATTAATAGACTTAGGGAACTCGGTGACTCCACCAAATGTAATACATTAATATCACAGAAGTCTCAGAAGAAGGAGAGAGAAAGGGGAGCAGAAAATTGACTTGAAGAAATAATAGCTAAAAACTTCCCTAATCTGGGAACAGAAACAGATATCCAGATCCAGTAGGCATAGAACCCTCAACAAAATCAATGAAAGCAGAACCACACCAAGACATATTACAATCAAAATGGCAAAATATAGTGATAAAGAAAAACTTTTAAAAGCAATAAGACAGAGGAAGACAGTTACAGACAAGGGAAACCCCATAAAGTTATCAGGGGATATTTTTTTTGGCAGAAGCACTGCAAGCCAGAAAGGAGTGGCATGATATATACAATGTGCTGAACAGGAAAAATCTGCAGCCAAGAGTACTCTATCCAGCAAGACTATCATTCAGAATAGGAGAGATACAGAGTTTCCCAGACAAACAAAACCTAACAGAGTTCACGACCACTAAACCAGCCCTGCAAGAAATATTAAAGGGGACTCTGAGTGGAAAGGAAAGACCAAAAGTGATAGCATGAAGGTAGGAAACATAAAAGTAGTACAAATGAGTGCTTTTGTAAAATATCAGTGAAGGAACTAAGAAAATAATAGGATGTAAAATATGAACCCATATACCTAATACGTGGTGGGAAAAGAATAAGAATGGTCTTGAACTTAAGTGATCATCAACTTAATATAGACTGCTATATGCAGAAGATGTTAGTAACCACAATCAAAAACCACTAATAAATATGCAAAAAATAAAGAGAAAGGAACCCAAGTATATCTCTAAAGAAAAACAGCAAACCATGAAAGAGAGAAAGATAAGAAAGGATCAGAGAAAAACTACAGAGACCAGAGACAACCACAAAACAGGTAATAAAATGGCAATAAATACATAGTTATCAATAATTACTTTGAATGTAAATGAACTAAATGCTCCAATCAAAAGACATAAGGTGACAGAATGGATAAAAAAACAAGACCCATCTATATACTGCCTACAAGATACTCATTTTAGACCAAAAGACACCTGCAGATTGAAAGTGAGGGAATAGAGAAACACTTATCATACAAATGGATGTCAAAAGAAGCCAGAGTAGCAATACTTACATTGGGCAAAATATAAGAGTGTAACAAGAGACGAAGAAGGACACTATATAATCATAAAGGGGACAATGCAACAAGAAGATATAACAACTGTAAATATTTATGCACCCAATATGGGAGCACCAAATACATAAGACAGTTAATAACGAACATAAAGGAACTAATCAATAATAATAGAATAATAGGAAGGGGACTTTAACACCCCATATATGTCAATGGTTAGATCATCCAAACAGAAAACCAACAATGAAACAGTGGCTTTGAGTAACACACTGGACCAGATAGATCTAACAGATATATTCAGAACATTCCATCCTAAAACAGCAGAATACACATTCTTTTCAAGTGCACATGGGACATTCTCCAGAATAGATCACATATTAAGCCACAAAACAAGCCTCAACAAGTTCAAGAAGACTGAAGTCATACCATGAATCTTTTCTGACCAAAACACTTGAAACTAGAAATCAACCACAAGAAAGAATCTGGAAAGACCACAAATACATGGAGGTTAAATGGCATGCTACTAAACAATGAATGGGTTAGCCAGGAAATAAAAGAAGAAATTTTAAAAATACATGGAAACAAATGAAAATGAAAACACAATGGTCCAAAACATTTAGGATGCAGCAAAAGCAGTTCTAGAAGGGAAGTTTATGGCAATACAGGCCTACCTCAAGAAGCAAGAAAAATCTCAAATAAACAATCTAACCTTACATCTAAAGGAACTAGAAAAAGAACAACAAACGAGTCTAAAGTCAGCAGAAGGAAGAAGATAATAAAGATTAGAGAATAAATAAATGATATAGAAATTAAAAAAACAGAACAGATCAACGAAACCAGGAACTGGTTCTCTGAAAAGATCAATAAAATTGGTAAACCTCTAGCCAGACTTACCATATAAACAATATTGGAAAGAAGAAATAATAACACCACAGAAATATAATTATAAGAGAATATTATGAAAAACTATATGCCAACATATTGAACAACCTAGAAGAAATGGATAAATTCCTACAAACATATAACCTATCAAGACTGAAACAGGAAAAAATAGAAAATTTGAGCAGACTGATTACCAGCAAAGAAATTGATTCAGTAATCAAAAAAGTCACAACAAACAGAAGTCCAGGACCAGCTGGCTTCACAGGCAAATTCTACAAAACATTTAAAGAAGAGTTAATACTTATTCTTCTTGAACTATTCCAAAATACAGAAAAGAAAGGAAAACATCCAAATTCATTCTATGAGGCCAGGATTACCCTGATACCAAAACCAGATAAAGATAGCACAAAAAAGAGAACTACAGCCAATATTTCTGATGAACACAGATGCAAAAATCCTCAACAATATACTAGCAAACCAAATCCAACAGTACATTAAAAAATTAACCACAATCAAGTAGGATTTATCCCTGGGATGAAAGGGTGGTTTGATATTTGCAAATCAATCAATGTGATACCTCACATCAATAAGAAAAAGGATAAGACCCATATGATCATTTCAATTGACACAGAAAAAGCATTTGACAAAGTACAACATCCATTCATGATAAAAACCCTCAACAAAGTAGGTTTGGAGGAATATACCTCAATATAGTAAAGGCCATATATGAAAAAAATCACAGCTAACACCATCCTTAAAGGGATAAAATTGAAAACTTTTCCCCTAAGGTCAGGAACAAGACAAAGATGTCCGCTCTCACCACTTTTTTCAACATAGTACTGGAAGTCCTAGCCACAGCATTCAGGTAACAAACAAACAAACAAAAAAAGTAAAAGGCATCCAAATTGGCAAGGAAGAAGTAAAACTTTCACTATTTGCAGATGGCATGATACTCTATATAGAAAACCTGAAAGAACTCCACCAATAAAAACTGCTAGAACTGATAAATGACTTTAGTGAGGGAATAGAGAAAGGATACAAAATCAAAGTGCAGGTATCTGTTGCATTTCTATGCACTAATAGTGGAGCAGTAGGAAGAGAAATTAAGAAAATGATCCCATTTGCAATTATACCAAAAATAATCAGATACCTAGGAATAAACCTAAACCAAAGAAGTGAAAGACCCATACTTTGAAAACTGTAAAACATTGATAAAAGAAATTGAAGATGACACAAAGAAATGGAAAAATGTTCCATGCTTATGGATTGGAAGAACAATGTTGTTAAAATGTCTATATAACCCAAAGCAATCTACACATTTAATACAATCCCTATCAAAATACCAACAGCATTTTTCACATAACTAGAACAAACTATCTTAAAATTTATATGGAACCACAAAAGACTCTGAATAGCTAGAGCAACCTTGAAAAAGAAAAGCAAAGCTGGAGGCATCACAATTCTGGTTGTCAAGTTATATTACAAAGATGTGGTCATCAAAACAGTATGGTACTGGTATGAAAATAAACACTAAGATCAATAGAACAGAATAGAAAACCCAGAAATAAACCCACAACAATATGGTCAATTAATCTCTGACAAAAAAGGAAAGCATATCCAACAGGAAAAAAGACAGTCTCTTCAACAAATGGTGTTGGGAAAACTGGACAGCAACATGCAGAAGAAAGAAACTAGACATTTCTTACATCATACACAAAAATAAACTCAAAATGGATTAAAGACCTAAATGTGAGACCTGAAACCATCAAATCCTAGAGGACAGCACAGGCAGTATCTTCTCTGACATGGTACATAGCAACTTTTTTCTAGATAGGTCCAAGGCAAGGAAAACAAAAGCAAAAATAAACTATTGGGACTACATCAAAATAAAAAGTTCTTGCATGGCAAATGAAACAATCAATAGAACTAAAAGGCAACTTACGGAATAGGAGAAGATATTTGCAAATGACATATCCAATAAAGGGTTAGTATCCAAAATATATAAATAACTTATAAAACTCAATACAAAAAAAATAATGATAATAATCCAATTTAAAAATGGGCAGAAGACATCAACAAATGGTTCTCCAAAAAACACATCCAGATGGCCAACAGACACATGAAAAGACGCTCATGATCACTTACCATTAGGGAAATCTATAATGCCAAGTCAAAACTATAACGACATATCACCTCACACCTGTCAGAATGGCTAAAACCTAGAATACAAGAAACAACAGGTGTTGGCGAGGATGTGGAGAGAAAGGAACCCTCATGCACTATTGGTGGGAATACAAATTGGTGCAGCCATTGTGGAAAACAGCATGGAGATTCCTCAGAAAGTTAAAAATGGAACTACTCTAAGATCCAGCAATCGCATTATTAGGTATTTACCCAAAGGATACCAAAACACTAATTTAAAGGGATACATGCACCCGGATGTTTATAGCAACATTATTTACAATAGTTAAGATATGGAAGCAGATTACACGTCCCTCGACTGATAAATGGATAAAGAGGTGGTATATACATACAATAGAATATTAATCAGCCATAAAGAATGAAATCTTTCCACTTGTGAGGATGTGGCCGGAGCTAGAGAAATAAGTCAGTCAGAGAAAGATGAATACCATATGACTTCACTCACATGTAGAATTTAAGAAACAAAACAAATGAGCATAGGGAGAATAAAAGAAAGAGAGAGAGAGAGAGAGAGACAAACCAAGAAACAGACTCTTAATTACAGAGAACAAACTACTGGTTACCAGAGGGGAGGTGGGTAGGGGGGGATGGGTGAAATAGGTGAAGGGAATTAAGAAGGGCATTTGTTGTGATGAGAGAGGTGATAAATGGAATTGTTGAATCACTATATTGTAAACCTGAAACTAATATAGGACTATATGTTACTAAATGGAATTAAAATAAAAACTTAAAAAAAATGAAAAACAAACAAAAACTCATTGAATTGCACAGATTTGTGGCTTTCATTCTATATTTTTTATCTAAAAATTGAAAACCAGAATATACTTTAATTAGTAGTATGTTTTCTTTTTTTCAGCAGTATAAGTTAGCTATTCTGAGACTACTTCCTATGTTCTAGGCTTGAGCAAAATTCTAGGGTTTCGAAAATAATAGGAGCCAGATTTCTCATTGTCAAGAATTGGGTAACAAATACAGAAACAAAGAAAACTAAAACTATGTTGTCCAATATGGTAGGTATTAGTCACATGTGGCTTTTGAACCCTTAAAATATGGCTAGCCCAAATTAAGGCTGTGCTGTCAATGTCAAATACACACTAGATTAGGAAGTCTTAGTAGAAGAAATGTAAAATATCTTATTAATAACTTTTTATGTTGATTATATGTTGATATGGTAAAATTTGTTGATATATTGGGTTAAATAGTACATTATTAAAATCAATTGTTTCTTTTTCCTTTTATAACATAGCAACTAGAAAGTTTATGGTTACGTATGTTGCTCATATTTATCCACTAGACAGTGCTGAAATATATTGTAGCTTGTGGTGTTGGACTGGAATTGGAGCTATCACATTCTAATATGTGAACTCAAAGTTCTATCTATCTATGTTTTTCTTCTCTGAAAGGGCCAGGAAACAATGATATGCCAGTAGCAATAAGCATACCTAGCACCCAATCTTCATACCATTCTCCATTAAACGGAAATAGAGTTGCTTGGAAAAATGGCTAATTTCAGGGTTGGGGCAGAGAAAGTACAGGATGAGCCTGGAACACCTTATTTCACAAGAAAGTAAAGGATTGCTATAAAAATGATGGACTATATCAAAACGACACAAAAGAATCACTGGGGCTCCCACTAGCCAAAACTAGGATAATTTGAACATCAATATAAATGATGATAGCAATGGATTATAACCTATTGAATAAGAATCCATGAGTCCTTATCCATTATAAATACATAAGTACATATACACATAATACATACTTCCTTATAGTAGAATCCCAACTAATAAATATAGAAAAAATACGATGGAGGTAGAAAATTATCAATGGATAATAAAACCAGTGGGTAAAATTTGATGAGAAACAATATTATTTACAGTTTCAAAGTATCTCCCCATATATTAATTATAAAGGGGAAGATCTCTTTAGTTTAGAAGAGTAATTTAATAACTTTGCAATTGAAAAAAAAATTATCACAATAAACTCAAAACTAATTATGTAATCTTGCTGGCTTGGTGTTTTTAAATAGCCCTGAGAGGATTCAACCTTCCCTTCCTACTCCCATAGGATCTTGGCTGGCACACCATGATGGACAGTTGGATCACTCTCTCACAAGTCCATCTGCTCCATTGTTGGAGACAGCTCTCTTCTGGACTTTAATTTCTACTGTCTTTTAAAGTCTGTCCTCCAGATCCACAAAGCAAGCCTTCAAGTATCAGAAGACATTTTTGATTTGCCACTTCTGCCTCACCTTCCCTAAGCTAAACATCTTCAGTTTATGCTATTTGTCCATTCAAAATGATGATATTTCTTAAAAGTCATGTAACATTTTAAACTTTTTTTCAGTGCTTTGTATACATAATCTCATTTTACCTTTATAATACACCTCTGAATGATGTTCAACAGGTATTTCGCACATGAGAAAACCAGCTTGTCCAAAGATTATACCACTGGTTTATGCCAGAATATAGACTAGAAGCTTGATCTCTTCACTTTCTTCCTATCTCTGAATTTAAATGAGCATTTATATAGACTGAACACTCACTAACCACAGCAAATATTTAGGACAAAAAAATTTTGAAGCCATTTTACTAATATTAAGAAAATAATTAGGAAGATACATTTATGGTAATTAATACTTAAAAAGTTACAATTTTTTTCCAAATGGTAAGAATTTAATATGGGTGTTTAGAACTTCAAGATATATTAAATGTTTCTCGTCTGTTTCCAGCTAAAATTTTTGACCAACTATAGGTTTGAGTTCAGGTTAAATTTTCTGATCATTTCAGCTGTAAGATAATATACCAATATAAGCCCCCTGGTTTGCCCCCCCCCCCAAAAAAGTAGAATTCTTAGAGTAATTTTTTTTTTTTTTAAGATTTTATTTATTCGACAGAGATAGAGACAGCCAGCGAGAGAGGGAACACAAGCAGGGGGAGTAGGAGAGGAAGAAGCAGGCTCATAGCGGAGGAGCCTGATGTGGGGCTCGATCCCATAACGCCAGGATCACGCCCTGAGCCGAAGGCAGACGCTTAACCGCTGTGCCACCCAGGCGCCCCTCTTAGAGTAATTTTTAAAAATGTGTGAAGGTTCTAGGATTTTTTATACTTCAGTCAGCTCAGATACTGTTTCCCTGCTGGTTTTCCAATATTCATCTTCATCCACTCATATTTGTTGAGTTCCTGGGCATCTGCTGGTTCCTCTTCTGTGTTCTCAGCAAGGAAAGTCAGAATTCAAACCTTTTTCCTTAAACAGCAACAATAAAAACTCACTGCATACGTAAAACTTCACCTATTGGGATAAAATCCTTGAGGACTCAGAGCTGAATTTAAATACATGGAAACAGCAGTTGTTAATGGTATATAATTAAAGTATCAGCTTTAAAATGTGCCTCCAACAGCATCTCAACAAAGTCCAATTTAAAGAACTTTCACTGTGCCAAGGAGGTGCTCTACTGAGCCCAAGTACACTGACAAACTGAGGGCTCTCCATGAGGGACACCCTGGCCTTCATCCATTGTAGATGGAAGTGTGTACCGACGACAGAACTCAGAATGTAATCGAACACTCTTGTGACAGGGCAGGAGCAGAGCTAGAGCAGCTCTCAGCCTCTGCAGGAACTGGAGTGCAAGCCTTTGATGATGTGATGAGCTGGGGCTCGTGGCAGGTTGGACTACTAGAAATATTAGCCTGACTACATGGTCTGTGTGAGTAGAATGATTCTGCTTTTTACTTTATTTCCTTTCTGAATGTCAATTTGAGCCATTTACCCAAGGGACAAACTAATGGAGATAGGTATATAGAAAATGAAAACTAGTAATTATGCCTTCTGGCTACAAAATGGTCAACTGGGAAGCCACGTACAAAATTTAGATCAACCAGCCTCTCCATGAGATATTGACCCAGCCACCAGCCAGGCCCAATTCCAATTGTTTAGCCTTGCGGGCAATGACCGGCTGCTGAGCACAAGTGGTTCAAGCTACCATGTTACCTAAATACAGCATGTGGCTCCTTCATCTTGCATCTTCCTAGGATTCTTAGTGAAGAATAGCATTCTCTACTCCCCAGTCTTTGGTATGTTTTCTTTGTAGAAGCAATGGAATTATTGGCAGGAAGCAGGCTTTAGAGTGAAACAGTCTACTTTTAACCTAGGTTCTCCAACCCTTAAGAAGGAGGCTGTGCCTGGCTTCTGATGTTTTCTTGTATTTAGAGAGACCTTGGCTGATATAACACTCCTGGCCCCCTTCACTCCTTTACCACTCTGCCTCAGAGATTGAGGAGCAAATTATTTGATTGGTAGATTTCAGAAGAGTAAGTAGGGTTTGCAGAGCTCAACCATTGGCATGCTCTCCTTCCTCGCATATATTCATATCTTCTTTCCCATGCTGGAAGTTTTATAAGGGGAGGCTCCCACAGGAGGAGACATGTCCATCTGGCCTGGACTGATGGATAAGTCTGCCTATTTCTGAGCTGCAGTATTAGGAAACCCACAGTTGCTGCACTGCTAAGCCACATCATCCCATCCAGCCTTAATCAGTAATAAGTATGGTATTCTGATCTCCGTCTGTCCTATTCCTTGTCTATCTTGTAAGTAGCTTACAACTCAGAACCACTTTTTAACTGTGTTGACCTTGGAAAGTTATTTAACTAGTTGTCATTATCCACTCATATTTGTCAAGTTTTTGAGCATCTTCTGGTTCCTCTTTTGGATGTTACAATTATTTTATTAACCTGGCAGGACTGCGAATGTAAAGTGCCTAGCACAGGGCTCTGCATTCAATTAAGGTTTGCCTTCCCTTACTATTATTTTAATTTAGTCATCCTCACATTTTTTAAATTCCATCTTCCCTTTAACTTTCTCCAATAAATTCTCTTCTATCTCTCCTCAGTCTTCAGTACTTTCTTATTAAACCTTTCTGCTGCCCTAAATCAACCTCAATTTTGTTCTTGAAATATAATCCCAGACCAGCAGGATCAGCATCTTCTGGAAATTTGTTGGAAATGGAAACTCTTAGGCCCCATCTCAGACTTTTTAAATCAGAAACTCTGGGGGTGGAGCCCGGCAATTTGTGTTTTAACAAGCTGTCCAGGTGATTCTGAGGCACATTCAAGTTTAAGAACCAGATGCCTGTATCATTCCATTTCTGTTCAGTTCCATGCCTTGTCTCTGCCTGGTTACTTTTCTTTTGTGCTTTAGTCTCCTTTGTAATTACCAACCATTTTGTTTGGTTATCATTATCAATTGTTTCATACTTGNTCTTAGAGTAATTTTTAAAAATGTGTGCAGGTTCTAGGATTTTTTATACTTCAGTCAGCTCAGATACTGTTTCCCTGCTGGTTTTCCAATATTCATCTTCATCCACTCATATTTGTTGAGTTCCTGGGCATCTGCTGGTTCCTCTTCTGTGTTCTCAGCAAGGAAAGTCAGAATTCAAACCTTTTTCCTTAAACAGCAACAATAAAAACTCACTGCATACGTAAAACTTCACCTATTGGGATAAAATCCTTGAGGACTCAGAGCTGAATTTAAATACATGGAAACAGCAGTTGTTAATGGTATATAATTAAAGTATCAGCTTTAAAATGTGCCTCCAACAGCATCTCAACAAAGTCCAATTTAAAGAACTTTCACTGTGCCAAGGAGGTGCTCTACTGAGCCCAAGTACACTGACAAACTGAGGGCTCTCCATGAGGGACACCCTGGCCTTCATCCATTGTAGATGGAAGTGTGTACCGACGACAGAACTCAGAATGTAATCGAACACTCTTGTGACAGGGCAGGAGCAGAGCTAGAGCAGCTCTCAGCCTCTGCAGGAACTGGAGTGCAAGCCTTTGATGATGTGATGAGCTGGGGCTCGTGGCAGGTTGGACTACTAGAAATATTAGCCTGACTACATGGTCTGTGTGAGTAGAATGATTCTGCTTTTTACTTTATTTCCTTTCTGAATGTCAATTTGAGCCATTTACCCAAGGGACAAACTAATGGAGATAGGTATATAGAAAATGAAAACTAGTAATTATGCCTTCTGGCTACAAAATGGTCAACTGGGAAGCCACGTACAAAATTTAGATCAACCAGCCTCTCCATGAGATATTGACCCAGCCACCAGCCAGGCCCAATTCCAATTGTTTAGCCTTGCGGGCAATGACCGGCTGCTGAGCACAAGTGGTTCAAGCTACCATGTTACCTAAATACAGCATGTGGCTCCTTCATCTTGCATCTTCCTAGGATTCTTAGTGAAGAATAGCATTCTCTACTCCCCAGTCTTTGGTATGTTTTCTTTGTAGAAGCAATGGAATTATTGGCAGGAAGCAGGCTTTAGAGTGAAACAGTCTACTTTTAACCTAGGTTCTCCAACCCTTAAGAAGGAGGCTGTGCCTGGCTTCTGATGTTTTCTTGTATTTAGAGAGACCTTGGCTGATATAACACTCCTGGCCCCCTTCACTCCTTTACCACTCTGCCTCAGAGAATGAGGAGCAAATTATTTGATTGGTAGATTTCAGAAGAGTAAGTAGGGTTTGCAGAGCTCAACCATTGGCATGCTCTCCTTCCTCGCATATATTCATATCTTCTTTCCCATGCTGGAAGTTTTATAAGGGGAGGCTCCCACAGGAGGAGACATGTCCATCTGGCCTGGACTGATGGATAAGTCTGCCTATTTCTGAGCTGCAGTATTAGGAAACCCACAGTTGCTGCACTGCTAAGCCACATCATCCCATCCAGCCTTAATCAGTAATAAGTATGGTATTCTGATCTCCGTCTGTCCTATTCCTTGTCTATCTTGTAAGTAGCTTACAACTCAGAACCACTTTTTAACTGTGTTGACCTTGGAAAGTTATTTAACTAGTTGTCATTATCCACTCATATTTGTCAAGTTTTTGAGCATCTTCTGGTTCCTCTTTTGGATGTTACAATTATTTTATTAACCTGGCAGGACTGCGAATGTAAAGTGCCTAGCACAGTGCTTTGCATTCAATTAAGGTTTGCCTTCCCTTACTATTATTTTAATTTAGTCATCCTCACATTTTTTAAATTCCATCTTCCCTTTAACTTTCTCCAATAAATTCTCTTCTATCTCTCCTCAGTCTTCAGTACTTTCTTATTAAACCTTTCTGCTGCCCTAAATCAACCTCAATTTTGTTCTTGAAATATAATCCCAGACCAGCAGGATCAGCATCTTCTGGAAATTTGTTGGAAATGGAAACTCTTAGGCCCCATCTCAGACTTTTTAAATCAGAAACTCTGGGGGTGGAGCNTTAAAGATTTTATTTATTTATTTGACAGAGATAGAGACAGCCAGCGAGAGAGGGAACACAAGCAGGGGGAGTGGGAGAGGAAGAAGCAGGCTCACAGCAGAGGAGCCTGATGTGGGGCTCGATCCCCTAACGCCGGGATCACGCCCTGAGCCGAAGGCAGACGCTTAACCGCTGTGCCACCCAGGCGCCCCCCATCTCAGACTTTTTAAATCAGAAACTCTGGGGGTGGAGCCCANGACCAGCAGGATCAGCATCTTCTGGAAATTTGTTGGAAATGGAAACTCTTAGGCCCCATCTCAGACTTTTTAAATCAGAAACTCTGGGGGTGGAGCCCAGCAATTTGTGTTTTAACAAGCTGTCCAGGTGATTCTGAGGCACATTCAAGTTTAAGAACCAGATGCCTGTATCATTCCATTTCTGTTCAGTTCCATGCCTTGTCTCTGCCTGGTTACTTTTCTTTTGTGCTTTAGTCTCCTTTGTAATTACCAACCATTTTGTTTGGTTATCATTATCAATTGTTTCATACTTGAAAGCCCCCATTGCCATCCAAAAAGGGAAACAAAAGTTAACGATTTTGTCCTTAAATGGTTTAAAATTAGGATCTACGAGTCTCTTATACATATTTTTTGTTCATTCCTAATTATTATATCTGATTTATTGAAAAGCCAGGCAACTCAGTATGTTTTAATTTAGTTTACCAGGTGTTCATTTTCACAGCCATTGTATAACATAAACCCACTCACAAATCTGTAAATCTTTGCTCTGTGTTTTGTTTTTAATAGGTAAACAGAAAAATCTCGTATCACAGGAAACTACAGGTAGCACTGAAAAAAAAATGGTTTTTCACAGTACTGGTTTCCCAACAACTTGAAAAGCATCAAGCAATTCAATTATCCTAAAATTGCCATTCAATTTGTTTCTCTGTGGGAGAGCTAGTATTCTGATTTCATGAAGACCAGGAAATTACCTGCTTTTTGGAATATGTGAATCTTTTCCTATCTATTTTTGCTTATCTCTGAAGGAATATTTAGGGGCAGCAGGGATGGGGGAAGGGTTAGGACCAGGGGGAAAGAGGTAAAATGGGAGCTGACAAAAAAAGGTGTTTTTCATTTCAAATAACCCAAAAATATCACTACTTGTTAAATGTACTTCAAAATTATCCTTTGACAAATTTAACCTAATGCTTAGGTCCTTCAAATAATTGATTGGTTCAGGTAATTATTAATTTCCCTCCCACCAGTCCTCAAATGCTTATGCAATTAATTTTCAATCAACAAAATTTGTAGACATGCATGATTTTATAATAAATTAGTATTAATGTGTAACATTTTGAGGAAATGTCATTCTCCTGCCATTCACTATGAAGCATTTTTGTGGGGAGCAAGTCATTCACTTAAACTGTAATGAAAAGCATTTAGTATTTATTAGTGTGTAGGAGGCTTGTTCTCAAGGGAGCATTTCACAGCTATTATTCACTCAATCTGTTTCCTTGGGAGGGAGGGAAAGGGAGCCCAGTGAGCCAAAGTCAATGAGTTGAGTCATTGTTCAACTCCACTCCAAAGGACTACTCTGTTTCAACCCCAGGTTCAAGTTAAGATTCTCTGGCTCAATTAAAATAGACATGTCTTTAGAGTTATCAGTATTAAATATAAAACTTTCGTTCTACTAAGGCTTACTAAAAAAAAAAAAAAAAGATTCTCTGGCTCAGGATTTTCTTTGTCATCTAGTCCCATTGGCAACAGCTCAGACATCACTTGTCTGTTCTCTGATCACCTTCCTGGGAGGGCCCTGAGATGCACCCATGCAACAAGAAGCCTTCGTAAGAAACAAGTGGCTTCCTAGGTAAAGCAGACATTCCTAGAGTTCCATCTTCAGATTTCTTCTGAGATCCCCACAGTACCCACAATGGCTAGATGTTCTTATTTTCAATACTCCAAGATCTTAAATTTGGTGGTGGTGATGATAGGGGTCCTTCTTTCTGATTTTATCTTCATTGATTTCTCTTTTGTACTAACAACTTCTTATAGAAAGGGCACTTTGGTGTTAATTTGTCTCAAGTCTTTTTTTTATTCCTAGTCCATCAAGTTCCTTCTGGGTTCCCTTCCTCTACCAACCAGTCTGAACTGCAAGACAAATTATTTCAACAGTCTTTTTGAACATGCATTCCACCCCTTAACTCTTGAGTCTTCCACATCAATACCAGTCCTTGATCATCTCAACTTTCTTTTCCATCTCCAGATCTAAGCTGCCAAACTCTGAGGAAAGACTACAAAACCATATCAAGTAGTTTTTCTCAGCGGTCCTTTCAGACCCTCCAGTGGACTTTGTACAGCTTCATGCAAGACGGTTATTGGTGTCTCCTCCTGAAATGCTCCATCACAATCCCATCTCCCTTATTTTATGAAGGTTGTCTTGCCACTTGTCATGACACCCGTTTCTGTCTCCCCCCTTCAAATTTTCTTTGTGCTTCCACTCTTTTTTTTCTTCTTTATTGCTTCAAGGGAGTTTTGCCTTTTCTCTATTCAACTCCGTCATCAGTCCCACCTTTCCCTGCTCCTTTTCCTGGTGTTTGTTCGGCTCTGTCTCTCAGTCTTCTCTTTTCATCTTTCTCCTGGATGTGTCTGTTAGGCCTACAAACACTTTCAGTACTTTCCTATGAATAACAATGAACACGTAAGCAAACAAAAATCAACTTCCCTTGGTTTTACAATCCCTTCAGATTGTTATCTCCTTGGTTTCCTTTCTAGGGTAAATCTGTTTGCTCCTGGACCTCCTGAAAACTAGTTAATGCCACATTGTTTCATAAAAATTGCTTTCTCAGAGGCCACCAAAGACTTCTAATCACCGAGTCCAATGAACTGCTTTATTATTCGGTTTACCTTATGCTTTCTGACATGTCTGTTCTTACCAATTCATTTTGAACTCACTCCATTGCTTGGCTTCCAGGAGACATACCACGCACTAACTGTCCCTTCCTTGCTTCTGTAAAGGATTCTGATTCCTTTCTCTTCCAACTTGTCAAAAGTGATCTTCCACCAGGTGCTTTCTCTAGGCCTCTTTAATCTCTTCCTTGACTTCATCAACTCCCACATTTTAAACTGTTGCTTCTTGTGGATCATTCCAAAATCAAAATTCCAACTGCCACTGGACATTTCTACCTTGGATCTTTTAGAGAAAGGGTTGAAAACTATCTCCATAAAGGAAAGATAGTAAATATGTCAGCTGATGCAGGCCATATGGTCTCTGTTATGAATATTAAACTCTGCTGTTGTAGTGTGAAAAGCAGCCCCAACACATGAGTAGGACTCTGTTTCAATAAAACTTTATTTATGGACATTGATATTTGAATGATTTGATTTAAAAAAAATTAAAAATGGAAAAGTCATTCTCCACTCTTAAAAAGACAGGCAGCAGGCTGGATTTGGCCCTCTGGCTATACTTTGCTGACCTCTGTTTTAGATGCATTCCCATGGTCATATGTTCCTCAGCCTTTTACTACTCCTTCCCATTGTGATAGTGTTTCCTCTTTAAGGATGTCTTTATTTTTATTTTAAAATAAAGAGTTTTACACCATGTAATATCCTGCAGGTACAGACTTCCTTTAGAGTAAGCTTGGGGAAAACAAGTATGGATACAGCATTCATATTTCAGAAAAGGAAGTTGAGGCCCTAGCTTGGATTGTCATAGAGTTAAGTAGTGATAAAGTCACCATTAGAACTCAGTTCTCCAGACTTTCTGGACCAAGCCTCTACATAAATTGTCACGTAGCAGTCAATTGCCTATAATGTGTGGTTTATATCTTTCAATACAGAAAGAAATAGAAGCCTTGTTAAGGTTCTTTTCAGATCTCTAATTCATACTATTCTGCACCCTGCCCCTCCATGAGCATGTTCTTTCTTTCTTTCTTTCTTNGCATGTTTTTTTTTTTTTTTTTTTTTTTTTTTTTTTTGGTCAGTCTGATTGATGGCTCATTATGATGCTTCTACCCAGCTTAGTCAGGCAGCCAGAAACTGGTGGAAGAGGGGCCATAATGTTTACTAAAGCAAAGTTCCACAAATGTCATTGTAAGGTTGAAGTAGAAAGCTTCATAAGTGTACTGAAGATCTAGATAACAACTATCATTATTTTGGTACCAGCAGAAAGAGCTAAAGCTCAGTATTGTATCTAAAAAACAAACAAACAAAAAAACCCCAAGATGCATTTGCCATTAGAAAGAGAGAATGGGGGGTGCCTGGGTGGCACAGCGGTTAAGCGTCTGCCTTCGGCTCAGGGCGTGATCCCAGCATTCTGGGATCGAGCCCCACATCAGGCTCCTCTGCTATGAGCCTGCTTCTTCCTCTCCCATTCCCCCTGCTTGTGTTCCCTCTCTCGCTGGCTGTCTCTATCTCTGTCGAATTAATAAATAAAATCTTTAAAAAAAAAAAAATAAAGAGAGAATGGATGATGTTCCCATAGCTAATGCCTATTTTATCCTCTTCCGTGTATTTTCTCAGAACTCACTTGGGGTTCTGAGATGTACTAAGAATAACATTCACTTAATTTTTATGAGTTTTATGAGATCATAGAATCTTCTGTACTCTCTTTTCCTACCTCTTCAATTTTAGGACTGAGAGAAATGAATTCACCCTTACGTCATTCAGAGGCTACGTGTTTGTTTTTTAGCCATGGACCAATTTGGCACTATTCATTTTAACTTTTATATTTTCAATTATTTTGTTAAAACATTCTGATGGAAGAACTTTACAAAAAACAAACCTAAATTATAAATATGATTTTGCTTCGTGAGGAAAATAGGGCAAACAAAAAATACACTAACAAAAATATTCAGCAAAGAAGCACCATTAGGTATAATACCAAATATGGGTATAAAAAACAAACCATGAACAGGTGTGTGTGTGAATCCAATTCATACTTTTTTTTTTTTTTGGAAATTTGATTTTGTTAACCTTGCTTTATGCTTTTTTTCTTATGGTATTATAGTGTGACCCCTGAAGAATCTTGTTTCTAGGAGTACATTTGATCATAAGCAGAATTTGGCCCTAATTAAAACAGGATTATCACAGGATACTATATCAAAGAAATGTGCTTCTGAAATGGGTATTCTTTTACTTATTCTACTTTAATAGATAAAATGAAGGCCATTTCAAATGACTACTCTCTGGAAAATATATCTGCCTTTGGTAAACAGATTTTTATGTCTGAATGGAAGATTATATTTAGCCTTATTAATTTCTTAATGTATAGAGAAACTCAGTAACAGAATCAAAGGAAAACAACTGAAAATGTCTAGCGCTTTGTTTTCTGAAGAAAATTACTTCTCGCTTATATAGTTTGGTTATTCTCTATATTGAGGCAAAATACTTTACAACAGATATCTTGAAAAGTAATTTCTGTAGGAGTATTATAGAGTAGACTAAAGCCACTGTAAGAAAGAAAACGCCAAAAATTCAGTGGTTCAAAGAACAATGAAGTTTATTTGTCTCCCAGTTAACAGTGCAAGATAAGCATTCCAACTTGGTGGGCAACTCTGCTCCAGTCAGCCGTTGGAGACCCAGGCTGGCAGCAGCTCTGCCATCAACTGTTGGCTTGCAGGGCTCTGGTTGTCACCATTCCAGCTGGCTAAACAGGGGAAAGAGAGGGAGTCTCTGGCCAGGGATATCCTCTTAAGCAGATAAAGTAGAAGCTCCTTACATCACTTGTACTCATATTCCATTGGCAAGTAACCAGACACACAGCCACACGGTGCTACAAAGGAGACTGGGAAATGCGGTCTCTCCAAGTACCAAGAGGAAGGGAAGAAGCAGGCGACTGTACTCTCCATATACTGATTGTTAAAATTATAAAACACCAATAATGTACACTGCAAGGTCTCCAGAATGTTATACAAACACAAAAGAATATAAAAACACGTTGTTTTTTTCTATAATGAGAATATTCAACAAGGTAAAAACCAAGGCAGGTCTCTGATTTTATGTTACCACATCAAAAAGATTTTTGCTATCAAACACACAGAGGAAATACCCAACTTAAAATAAATCATGTTCTAAAAGCTGGGAATTCATTTTCTCATAGAAACAATGTTCTAAAAATGGCCAGGTTCCAAAATTCTTTCCAAAGGGCTCACTTACCTCTTTTGGTCTATCTGCAATGAAAAGTAGTGGAAGACAATACTGTCCTGTAGCACTCAAATGGAACTATTAACTAGAAATAATTTTTAAAAATCTTCTTAATAAGGAAATTAAGTTTAAATAGAGAATGATATGGTGGAGAGTGGGAAATGGGAAATAAATACTTTCATGTAAAGCCAAAGTGAACTTAAGAGTATTCTGGCAGTAGCTATTTAGGTTGATTTTTCCTCCTTCAAGGTTTATCACAAGCAAAATGAATGTGCTTATCAGCCATGCATTACAGCTAGATTTTTGGAACAAAATGGAAGAGAGAAAATACTAAACACAGGTGTAGGGGGAGAGGGTTCTGTAAAATAATCAGGGAAGGGAGGAAAAGTCTCACGTGCTCACCTCTACATCTACAAGTATGTATCAAGAAAGATAAGCAGAGGGAAAGACAAAGTTGAGGGTGGGAACTGGAATGAAGGCTAACATATGCAGGATCTCTCAGGGGGAAGGATGAGAACAATTGGGGATTGAAATTTACTTACTGCCAAGAAGGTCTCAGGTTCAGAGAGGCAGCGAACAAGCAACTATGCATAAAGAAAGAATGTTCACAGGCTGAGAGGAATTTAGGGAGTAACTGACTTCTATTTCATTTTTCTTTAATTGGCACAAGGAAAGTTGGTGAAAATGAAAACATATCAAAATGCAAATCAAAAGAATCTTCATGGCAGAAAAGACACATCTGAACAGGGTCCATACAAATATACCCAGGATAAGCCTCTTTCCACCTTTCAAGTACACATTTGTTTTTTCTAGCTCTTCTATTCCAGTACAACTTAATAGTTCCCCTACTGCTTCTAACATGACTTCTGAAGATGCTTGATCTTAAGTAAAAAGGCAATTTCAGTCACCTTGATCTGGGGGGTAAGTCCTGTATCTTAAATGCAGTGGAGGGCTGTTCTCTGCAAGTCTGACTGCTCACAGTCCATTGATTGCAGAACTCACCAAGAGATAGATACTGGTTTCTCTCACTTGACAACTGCACGTACTATAATCAGAAAGACATGACTTTGGGCTCCTCTAAGAAGCCCAAGCCTCAAATTGGTTTTGAAGCAGTATTTGGTCTAACAGTGGCACCAGCAACAATGAACCATCCACCATGGGCATTAAGAGCCCAGCCTTTAAAGCCTGAACACGGAACAAAGATTTCTTTAACTTCTTCTTTTTTTTTTAATTTTTTTTAAATTTTATTTATTTATTTGACAGAGATAGAGACAGCCAGCGAGAGAGGGGACACAAGCAGGGGGAGTGGGAGAGGAAGAAGCAGGCTCACAGCGGAGGAGCCTGATGGGGCTCGATCCCACAACACCGGGATCACGCCCCGAGCCGAAGGCAGATGCTTAACCACTGTGCCACCCAGGCGCCCCTTCTTTAACTTCTGAAAATGAAAGCACCCTTTGAAAATAAACAAATTCTCAAATTGGCTGCAAACTATTTAATCAAATGTTTTTTGTGGTTTCAGAGAATATTAACACAATCCTAAACATGTTGGCACAATTTTGCTCACAAATTTCTCTAATTCCAGCTTGCTGCTGTGTTAACTATTTTACAGAGAGATAAAAGTTAATGAAACAAGGGATAGAAATGATGTAAGGTTTCAATACAAATGTTTGTTTGCATTCTGTCTGGAGTCTTAACTTTGAGCCTAATTAGCTGCATTATCTTGAGCAGGTCCCTAGACATCTCTGGATTTGATTCCTCAACTGGAAATTGAAGGGATTGGATGAGAAGAGCTCTAAAATCCCTTCCAGCTCGACAGGCTGTAATTCAAATTTTTTCAGCTTCAGTTGTGCCATGACAGGGAACTTTACTGGCAGTCTTGACTTACTTAAAGATGGAGCATATTGCTTCATGCCTATGCAATACTGCCCTGAACAGATACCTCACAGTTGCTCTGCTTCCTCCTGCGGGAGGCTGCTTGGATGGGGGTGAGACTGTGAAGTTCTGTGCCCAGCTCTAAAGAGTTTTTTGAAAAGCTGCCATGTGACTCTTAAGAAGGTTTTCCTATACAACCTGACTACCCAAAGCCAACTTTACAAAGCAACAAACAGGCATTCACGGTCAATATCAAGAAAAGTCTTCTCCTGCTCAGCCCCTGCCTTGCCACACAGAACTCTCATTCACAACAATAATGTCAAGTCTGGGCTCAGATTTTAAATAAAAGACTGATTTAAAAAAAGAAAAGCAAAGACATTTCAGAGGCCTGGTTTTCCAGTATTTTCATGTGCAGTAGTAAGTTTTCAGTAAAGATGTTTATCAGGATGGACCAAAACAAAACAAACAAGAATAGGAAAAAACTTTTCTAATACCCACCTGGGGGCTAAGAACTGCAGCTGGTACTGGTCTTCATTTCTGAATCATTAGCAGGCCATCAAGTTCCCTCTTCCCCACTCCTCACTGAGAGGCTGGGTTTCTGGTCTCACACCTGAGTCCTTGTCCCAGTATAAGATATCATATAAGAGAGAACACCTCACTGAATGATCCAGGCCTCCAACCCAAAACTTCTGGTTTCAGTAGAAAGATCAACGATAACAGCAAACTTGAACTGCAGCCAATTCTAGGTCACACACAGTTAACCGTTCAACCACTCTATTTGGTAAATACTCATTACTGTCATCCCTTTTTACAGATGCAGAAACTGAGACCCAAACACATTAAATAAATTGCCCTAAATCAGCACCACCACAGTGACACTAATGCTAATGCACACACTTGTCGGTTTGCCTGGAGCCATCTACAGTGCTCTGTTCTGCTCTGTTCTCTCGCCTTCACGAGTGGGGTTAGGATAAGCCAGAAGGAAGAAGGGTTAAAACTGACAAACAGCATCAGAGACTTCAATGTACTTCATTTTCAAATATTCTATCCTTTTTATAACTGTCTGCCTTCAGTCTCTCTGAAGAGAGCTCTGAAAAGTACATTAACTTATCTAGCACAAGACTCACTCAGGTGCCTCTTACATACATAGTAACTACTGAACTGGCTGGTGGAGGGTAGGTTTGAAAGTAGAGAAAAGAACTCCAAGATGCTGTCCATGCCCTAGGAGGATTATAAACCAGTACTGAAGTCTTTCAAACCTCTTTCCAGACCTGTTATTTCCCAATGCATCTTCTTTTCTGCCTATATTAAATTAGGGAATCATCTATCTATAGTCTACTTTCTCTCGATCTTAGAAATTCGAATTTTAATCATTCATGTGAATTCTGCACTGTCTCTAAAATATATCCTAAGGATGTCCTTGAGCTCTCACAGTGAAATAATTATGTGTAAAATAGTTCTTCCTCCAAATCACCACTTCCGTTCCCAACTTCAGCTTACTAGAAAAACAGTAGTTAAAATCACCTGCCTTTAATGACGATGCCATCGGGTCTCCCTTGGTTTCCTTTTTCTGCACAGCACCCAGGCATGGGTGTTGATTGCCAAGGTCTGGAATTTTAACTCCCATATTTCATTTGTCTTGCTTCTTTTGCTTTGTTTACCTTGATTTTTTTTTTTCTAATAACCCCCTCATTTGCTCCTGTATACAATGACCAGGCAGGACTAGGAGCCCTTACCCACAAAGATCCCCAGAGTACAATCATGATTACTCTTTTACACAAGAGGCAGGAGACTGACATGCTACTCTATCTTTGATTAATTTCTGACACTGGGTTCTAGTACATAGTTTTTGTTTTAACCAACAATTCCTTAGGGAACATAAGGTGCTAAAATCAAAACACAAAACAAAAAATGTCTCTGCTCTGAAGAGAAGAAAAAGATTTCCTTTTCCTGATCTACTCTCTGAAACTACCCAAAGCTAAATTGATTATCTACTTCTGTCTAGAATCACTGGAGTATTGTGCAGTTTTTCTTCAGTTTGACACACTGTCATGACCCCTAATTAGTACAAGTAACATGAGGCTATTTCTTCTTAGGGTGTCCATTCTTTGTTCATTTATTTGTTATAAAGCTCTATTGGTTCATAGATCTCACAAGATAATGACTTTTTTGAAAACTAATGCTCACAAATTTATATAAAAATTGAATGCTAAGAGTGAAGTCACAGAATACAGTAAAAAATATATAATAGAATGACATTCACTTGATATTACGTTCCTGGTATAAATCTATTTTAAAGCCTTACCTAAAATTTATTTTCTGGATTTTTCAGTTGGATTTTGAACTATTTGGGTCATTATTAGAAATGGAAGCAAGCCTATTCTGTCATGTCTCCTCTTTTTCAATGGCATCAATTACTTATGATTCATATATTCAGAAAGTTAGAGCTACATGTGACCCTGGAGATAATTTTGTAAGCCCTTGGTATAAGAACAACGCAGTCCCACCTGGAAATGCAGCCCTCTTGCAATAAATACACATGGGGGATACACAGTGAACAGGAGAGGGAAAGGGTACTCCCACTAGGCAACCAGATCTGTCAGTCAATCCTGGGAGATCACTGGCAGATCGTACTTCCATCTTACAGAGGTCCTGGAAAGCAGAAGGACTTGCCCAGGGTCACAAAGCTGATTTCAGCAGTAAGAGCTAGCACTCACTGGGTCATTTCCCAGGATGGTCCTTTATCCAGTAAAAGATACACATGACCAGGAATGTCCTTTAAAATGCACATAGTTACCTTAGTCATGGTCGTCTATGGGCTACTTTCCCGATTTGCTTATGTATCGACCTGAAAACTTATCAATCCTTCTAAAAAATAGGTTAGCTTCTTTTGCTACGTGAAACGTCTATGATGAGGAGTCTTTGATACTGCTGGCCCTGCCTACTCCTCACTCCCCGCCCCCCATCACCCCCAGCACAGGTGAAAGGAACCTGCTTAACCCTGGACCTCAATTTGTGA
Source organism: Ailuropoda melanoleuca (assembly GCF_002007445.2). Lineage (NCBI taxonomy): Eukaryota > Metazoa > Chordata > Mammalia > Carnivora > Ursidae > Ailuropoda > Ailuropoda melanoleuca. The sequence goes on from NC_048233.1 coordinate 23,627,697, forward strand.
TGCCACTGTGATCTTTTCACTTTGAACTTATGCCAATTCCATGTTCCATTTTCTCAGCTATTTTTGATTCTTGCCCTACTCTTTAACTACATACTGTACTGGTAAAGACTACGGATTTTGGAGCCCCACTTCCTGGTTTTGAATCCCAGCTCTGCTACTATCTAATAATGGAATCTTGGGTAATGTACTTAATCTCTCTCTGCTTTGACATCCTAATTTACAAAATGGGTCAAATAATAATGCCTACCTGATAAAGTTGTTGTATTAAAAAAGTTAATGTATGAGAAGCATTTAGAACAATGTCTGGCACAGAGTATCCTGAAACAGAAAATTATAGTCATTGGGTTTGCCAGAAGTATCTTCTCACCTAAGAGCCAGCAGATAATAACAACAACACTTACGTGACCAGGCACTGTGCCGAATGCTGTACACACGCTATTCTAATTAGTCATAATAAGTCTTTTTGTGCTACTACTATTACCCTCTCCTCTCTCACCCCTTATTTGTTTTGAGATGAGAAAACTAAGGTCTGAGACCTTGAATAACATGCCCATGGTCACCCAGGTAGTAAGAAGCAGAGTCAAGAGTTGAACCAAGGTCTGTCTTGGCATCTTTCCAAAATCTCTGAGAAAAGGGCCTTAGAGTTCTTTTAAAGTCCTTGTATTAAATGGGTTGACTTACCTCCCATACAGATCAGAAAGACAGGGATCTCCAGAGAGAAGGGAAGGGTCTCTCTTGGAAAATGTCAGGCATGGGATGAGGATACCATCAACCTCCTACCTTCCACTATGCCACACAGCACTCACATGGACTACACTGCCAGAGGCCACCCCTAACCCACTGCTTATTTGAGTACAGTATTAGGGAATGTTGCTCTGATTCAAGCCAAATGGTAGTATTTACAATTTCAATATCAGTAGTTCTTGAAATCATTTATCTCTACCCCATCTTCAGGGTATAGGTAACATCTCTTCCTTTCCCAGATTAGAAAAAAAAATATGATTTTCCTCTCTTCCTTCAGAGCCTATAGTAGCCAGTACCTTGCCACTCCCATCCCAAACCAACCTATTCTCAGTTGTCAACATTTCTTCCATTAGTCTTAATTCGTGTCTTCAGCAGAAAGTCTGAGGATGAAGGGACAGGAGAAGGAAGAGAAAGAAAGTCCTTGAGTTTGCTAGAGGAAGAGTATGCACTGCCTTGTCCCTGTTCCTATAACACCTGCCCTCTCCTGTATCTCCTCTGGAGTTGTCTACCTTCTTTACTCCCACACTGCATTCCAGAGCCTTCACTGAGAACCTCCCAGAACAGCCTGAAATGGAAGTGAATCAATTTCCCTGAAATGGAAGTAAATCAACTACATGGCCTGTTTTTCCCAAAGACCCACCCATAGTACCTATGTTGGGCTTGGCTTATTGGGCTAAATCTAGGAAAGGCAAGAGCCTGGGAAGGATTCTTACTCTAGTCCCTCTCCCTACACCCACCATCATATTTAGCTGTCAAACTATTAAAAAATGTCAGAAAAACTGAAGTTGAATGTTTGTTATATAAGGAATGGTAGAAAAGCTGTTTGAAGAAAGGTAAGTAGGGCTCCATGCCAAGGGAGACAGAAATCCTGGTGAGCAGCAACGGGATTGACAGAGGAAAGATAACCAGGCAAGTATGTTTCTAGGACGAGTGGAAGAAAAGAAAGGGGGAGACTGGCAAGTTGGCCTCAGATATAAGCCTTAACCCAAGAGACCCCTAGAGCCATTCCAGCCTCTCTGGATCAATCCTAAATTTTCCTAACATCCTTAGCTCCTTCCCTGCTGGGCACCTTGCCTCATTCCCTGAAGCCACCACCAGCTACCACTGCTTGGCACAAAGGGTGGGTGAGAGGAGAAGGAGAGCACATGCCAGAAAAAGAGATATGTTCCTTGCATCCCCAGTTGCACTCTGAAAGTTTTTCCTTTAGAAACAAGGTCATACATGTTGTTCGGCCTCTGTAGTACTTTTAGTAGTATGCTTCAGTTGTTAGACGATCATTAACGATTGTTTGGGTCTCTAACCTACATATGACGTGTAGTGGATATGGTGCCCTGCCCGGATCCCCTTCTTGGACTGGTACCTGCATCCCTAGCTGGCATGACTGTTGGTTGCAAACTGTAGCTGCCCTCCTCTCAGAGATTACCTTGGCCTTTGGGGGAACAGAAGGTGCCTTGCCTTGGGGGTTACCACCAACCCTCAGTCAATCAGTGACTGACAACGGGAATGCATAAGGCCAGCCTCCTTGACCCAAGGGACCAACTCTGGTGCAATTCCTGCTTTAGAATTCCCCACAGAATCAGGCTGAAGCTGGTCTCCTGCTGAGACCATGTCCTTACGTAGCTTTATTCCACACTGTACTATGCAACCTCCCCTCCCCTTCCCTGAGGCATTCTCCCAATAAGTCACTTGCACCAGAATCCCTGTTTCAGGCTCTACTTTCAGGGAACCCTATCTCAGACACATGTTCATTCCATATGTTTATTAGAGGTCCTTTATTGTCACCAGAGTAATACATCTCTGGGGAAACCAAAAATGAAACAAGGAGCAACTTAACAGGACCCTAAAACAAATTTGGACATATAACCCAACTTGATTTATAATATTCCTAGGCCTATACCTAATATCTGCTCTCTTGCAGACACTAATGGACCACATTCTATCAAATCCAAAATGAAGACTTATTTATTCATATTCTAACTTTTCTTACTACAGAACATGAATTAATATACTTATTTTAAAAATTTGCTATTTAGCATTTATCATTGACCAATACATTTGTTGCAATTCTTAAAAATGTGGCTGGATGATTCTAAATTATTTTGTAATAATTATTCTTGCTATGATCATATAAATCTTACATTTTTAATCACTTTTTGGGTTTTTTTCCTCCCACGAACCATAAATTCTGCTATTGTGAATGACTGGGTCCCTGATAAGCATGTTCTGGTTAATCCAGCAGTGTTATAAAACAGATCAAATTTCCAGCTTGCAATTAATAAACATATAATTAAATATATGAAGGCAAAGCAAAAGATAATTTAATCTTTCTGCTATGATTCAGAAGTCATTTCAGGGTCATCACTATAAGCCTCAATTATAGTATTGCAGAAGTAGAGGGAGATTGGTGAATAGCATTCAGGTTGGAAGAATGCCAGACAGACCAGGTTTTACTTCATGTATTTACAAAAATGCAACTTCATAACACCAGGTACTACATTCACTGTTTTCCCCCAATATACTGATCCTAGTATAGCCTCTTGTAGAGAATCCCCTATAATTAATCTCAGCTGATTAAATCCATTCTTCTAGTCTATAATAAAAAAATCAGGAGTTTTTCATTTTCATGGGATTATCCTCTCAAAAAACTTCTACCTAAAGAGGACCTAATCATCTTTTAAATCCTGTTTCTGAATATATTTGCATGTATTCCTTTTGGTAGAGCCTGTTGCAGTTCCCATTTATAGTTTATGCTGTATTTTCATTCCATACTGTACTGTATTGTTTAACAAAATACATCACCCTCCTACCCCATCAAACTGTTGGAGGGTCTTTTAAGGGGTAGTTTATGACTTGGTAACTAATCTTCCTTTTTTTTTTTTAAAGAAGAAACTATCATGACACTAAAAATCCCTACAGATCTGAGAATTGTGCTGTTTCTAAAAAGCCCATTTATATTTGTCAAATCACAAAATTTATAAACCTTTATCTTGTTTCAGTATGCATACAAGATATTCATTGGGAATGAGAAAAATACCGTATTTACTTCCTTCCACACACATCTACTGAAGAGAAGAGATGACTTTTTTCCTTTTCCTTCCAAATTTATCAGTAACAGTGACTAAATGAAGGCTTGGTAAGATAGGCTGAAAAACTCTAAATGACCCCATCTGTACAAATTTTAGCATATGACCTCAGGCTTCCAGGTAGTCTTGATGTCACAAGATTGTGGCTATGATTCCATCTATCACAACTATATTCCAGGCAATAACAGGGCTCAAGTCAGCCCTGCTAGCACCCACCACCAGATACACATATAAGAAGTCCCATACAACACCTCCCATCCACATATCGTGGCCTATACTTAGTAACCCCCATCTGCAAGGAAGGTTGTGAAATGAAACTTTTCACTAGGCACAAAATCAGATTTCTGTTACTAAGAAAGAAGGGAAGAAAGAAAATGGGATAGGCAACTAGCATTATCTGCCTCATTTTCTTTTTTAGCATAAGTTTCCTCAGATGAACTATGAGCTCCTAAAAGGCTGAGATTATGTCATATTAATCTCAGAACCTAGCACAATACCACAGTTTATTGTTTTTTAAAATGTTTGTTAGATAAAGACAAGATCAAAGACAAGTATGACAGGTGAGTAAGTGGCATTTGTTTGTTCCATTTATATTGTCACTCATTCATTTAATTGTTATTTCAACTAATATTAATTGAGCTCCCAGGCTGAGCCAGGTCCCATATCAGGCATGGGGAATATAGTGATAAATACAACACAGTCCCTGGCTTTATGAAGCTGGTGAAGGTAAGGTTAGGGGAGGATGGCAATGGCTCTAAAAGTAACAGGCAATTTCAAGGTTCCGTGGTAAGAGACTGAGAAGTGGTCCTGAGCCACCATTTGAGAGGTAATGAAGCTGTAAGCAGTCTGAGTGAATCACAGAGTGGGGAAAGAAGTAGAGAAAAAGAAGGAAAGACAGGAGGGCTAGGTACTAAAGAAACTTACAAGTTATAGTCATAAGTCCATAATTTATCCCTGCCAGCACACATACCTATTTGTTGTAAGAAAATGTTTGTTTCTCCCTTAGACTTCCTCATGAAAGAATTTCCCGACACTTTGCCCTTGATGAATCTGACCCACTGATAAGCTTCTTGGCTGGCCGGAACTGTAGTCACAACTGTGTTCCATCGACCTTACCCAAGCATGGAGCAACTATCTTCCCAGCATCCCATCTTGCAGGATGATGTTCCCTAGTGGACCAGTTTGGGCAATGTTGGTCTAGACAGATATTTCTCAAACTTGGCAATATGACTCCACTGGACACCATAAAAAAGAGTTGCCGGGGACTTCCAGAGAAAGGGACTAATCCCCAGAAACTGCAGATGTGAACCTTGTTTTCTTAGTGTGTTAACACTTTGGATTTCAGTACCATGAGTCACCAGAGGAATATAGGTTTAGCTGGACTAACGGCACACCACTTCAGCAATCTTACAGTCAAATAAGTTATCCCTATGATGATATGACTAGTAATTAAAACAATGTCATCTCTTCCCACAAGTAATCCAATTCAATTCAGTTTGTAACATATACGGCTAGAAATATATCTACATCAATTCCTATTTTCTTTGCCCACCTTAGAGAAAAAGATACCCCCTAACCATGAAGCAGAGACCACAAGAAGAGAGAGATTTGAAGATGGTATACTCTACTTAAAGATGGAGGGAGAGGCCACAAGCCAAGGAAAGCAGGTAGCATAGAAGCTAGAAAAAGCAAAGAAATGGATTCTCCCCTTGAGACTCCAGATGGGACATAGCACACACCTTGATTTTATAATTTCTGACCTCCAGAACTGTAAGATAACACACTCTTGGTTTTAGCCACCAAATTTGTGGTAACTTTTTTACAGTTAGGAATGGGAAAGTAATAACACATAGTGATATATCTCTAGATGCTCTCCCTCCACCCCCTCATTCCCACAGCTCTCCACCTAAGTCTCTCTCTTGGGATTCTCCTCTATTCTGAATCTACCCTCTCCAACTGTTTAGCTGAAAATCAAATCCGATTATGTCACAGGGCTTGAAATGCATGCATACTCACTGATTCTAGTTAGGTTACTTCTGGGAATATAATTAGAAACCAGAAATAAGGGTTGTTTACAAATCCTGTCAAGGACATTTGGTGTGATCTCAGGAAGGCTTAACAGAGATGTGATTACAGCTAAGAAAGCTTAAAACAAATTGCACTACACACTGAAGAAAGACTGCATTAACCACATGGGGTTGAGGTAGAGAAGAGATATTTTTGGGTTTATTCAGGACTGGACAGAGGTAAATTCACTGACTTTGTCAGCCATCAGTAAGACAGACTCTGGTTTGGAGTCGGGGATACCTCACCAGGTACCTGGATCCTAGTAACTGCTTATCCTAAACAGAGGTCATGGTTATACTATCATAGTAAATTTCATCCTGATTTAAATGCTAGTCACACAAAGCTGGCTGTCATGAGTCAGTCCACTGTTCACCTCTGGACCTCTGATAAAATTGAGGTCAAGACCCTGCTGGTGACCAACAGAAACTGGATGAAGCTTCTTATACTTCCATTGCCTCCTCAGAAAGTTGAAGGATATGTCCTTCGGTAAGATCCTGGATCTTAGTTTAACAATAGCACACTCCTGCCAGCTATCACTCACCCCTGTTTCAAGACCTCCACAAAAGAAGGATGACTATCAACAACAACAGCAACAACAAAAAAGGGAGGAAAGTTCTAAGGAGGAAGGGGGAGGTCAAAATTGGCATATGCCACAAAGGGCATGACAAAATGGGGATTAAATTTTTCCATTAGATTTGGCAATTAGGCGGGTGACTGATGTTGTTCAGCGGAGTGAAAGGCTGACAAGGGAATGAACGCTTAGGAAATGTTAACATTAAGGCTGGAAAAGTCCCCTGAGAAGAGGAACCATGCCCTACAGAATCACCTTAAATAAAATTCCCTCAGGTTTTGCATTTGAATCATAGAGAACTTTCTTGTCCTCAAAGCCTTCAAACATTAATCAGCCAAATTTGAGTCTTACTATCGCTCTCTCTCCTCAGTTCACCTCGAACTTGAAGGAACTAATGAGCTGTGCAGTAACTAAAGGTCAAAAAACAAGAGGAAGAAAGAAACAAAAGGCCTACAAACACAAACTCAAAACAAAATAAATCAGGCCCTCAGTAAGATGAGCTGTAAAAAGTTGTGCTTCGAATTTAATATCCCTGTTTGGATTAAAAAAAACAAACAAACAACCGTGTCTGGAGAATTAAAAGGGGCATTTTATAATTGGAATGTTTTCTTGTATCTCATCCATTATCTTCACTCCATCTCCCTCCAAATTAATAGCTGTTGCTGAGTTGTGGGCATGTATGAGTACAAGCCTGTACCAAAGACCGAACTTTGTCCAGTGGCTAAAGTAATTGCGTGCCATTAAAAAAAAAAAAAAAAAAAAGTGGAATAGGAAGAACAACATACATATCTGCATTTCCAGATGAAAGCACTGGTTTTCTTCCTAGACTGTTTGCTGTATTTAAGGGGGGGAGGGGGAGGGCAGTTTTCTGAAACTGAGCCCAGCTCTTTCTAAACTTGGTTACTCACGTCTGATTCATTCGCTGTGTTTTTCGTCTCCTGTCTCTGTCACTGCCTGCTGCTGAGAAGGGGGTCGCTGAATCACTGCCACTCCAGATGAAAAGCAATTCAAACCCAGTTCTTGGGGGATGGAAGGGCTTTTCTTTCTTTCTTTTCTTTTCTTTTCTTTCTCTCTCTGTCTCTCTTTCTCTTTTGTAAGCGTCTGCAGAAAAAGCCGTCTACTTTTCGGGACGACCGTAGAGGGCAGTTTTACAAGTCTCACCCCGGGCTATGGAAGACTGCTCCTGTGAGAGTCAGTAGGCACCGGTCACCTCACCATTTCGGGCTTTCCGGCCCACAGGCCTCGGCGGTCTGGGGCGTGTGGTGGGCCGAGCGGCGGCGGGGCCGTGCTTACGGCGCCGGGGTGAGCTTGGCCCGGTGGGCCCGAGCGGCCAGGCCGCGTTCCCCGCCGCTTTAAAAGCTCCCACAATGCAGCGCTGGCGTCCCAGTTCCGTTACAATGTCTCTCCCGGCGCCGGCAAACCGGCGAGGCGCGGGCGGGGGAGCCGGGGAGCCGCGGCTGTAACCCGAGCGCCCGGCCGAGGGGGGCGCCTCCGCGCCGCTCCTCTCGCGCGCTCTGCCCGAGGCCCGGCGAAGGGGCGGAGCCGCTGGGCCGCCCAAGCCCAGGCCCGGCCCCTCAGCCCGGCCCGCAGCCCAGAGGCACCCGGGACACTTNNAAGCGCTGGGCGGGCCGAGCTTCGGACGCCGCCGCGTCCCCAGCGCCCCGGCCGCCTCGGCCGGGCGGCCTGCGGGGGCGGCGCAGTTGCGAAACTGAGTAAGTATTAACTTTACTCGGCCGCGATTTCTGGGCAGCGTCTGGGACCCCTCCCTCCTCCTCCTGGAACCTCCCGGCTCCCTCTTCCCCGCCCCCTCGCCCCTGTCTACACCTTGGGTTTCTTCGCCGGTTCTGCCCTCCGGCCGCGGGCTCCCTGTTCCTCCCGTTCACCTTTTTCCCTGTTGTGCTCGCCTTTGCGCGTTCTGCCCGCCGCACACACGCGCCTGATTGAGAAGTACAGGCTTGTGCCCTGCTTCTCGGTTTCCTCCCAGTGTCCTTGGCAGGGGAGTTTAGAGGCCACTTTTGTTGGTCAGGGAAGCATATGTATGGCTTCTTCAATATTTTTCTCTCCAAATGGAAATCGGATGCTTGCTTGCCGGGTGGCGGTTTGGTGAACGCTTACTTTCTCCTATGAAAACACGATTGGTTTTTAGGTTTTAAAATTTTGTTTGAACGCTTAACCATCATCCTCCGTCCCTGTTTCCCCTTTCCGCCAACCCGTCTGGGGAGGGGAGTCCAAAAGAGGGGACTTTCAAAGTAATTCCGTTTTGCAGACTAGAAACTTTGGGAAGGTACATCGCTGATAGCTTAATAAGCTTCACCCTGAAGGAATGTGAGCTTTGAATGTGCGGCACTGGAGCTTACAAGACCAGTACCTGGGTTCTCGTAATCGAGTGTTGCGTTGTTTTTTAGCATCGTAGAGCCGCCTGGTGTTGCTAAACCACTACTTTTTCAGCATCAAATGGCATCTTGAGCAGCGCAAGCGTTGAGTGTAATTACGGGTCAGTGTTGCCCCTCATCTTTAGGGATTTAGAAGGGAAATAGATGCAGGGCACATTTCCTCGCTGACTTAAACCCATCAGGGCTGTGTCAGGACATCAAAGCCTTGTATTTAAAAAAATTCTTCCAGCCTGGTTACAGCGAGGAGGAACATTTACGGATTTTCCAGTATGATGTGGCTCAGCAATTCCTCATTAGATCTGTTGGGTCACCAGAAAGGACCTTTAAATATGTATAGATCTCTGCTTTTCTGCCGGTTGGTTGGATTAACCACTCCTTCTGGTAGAAGGCATCAGGTAGCCCCCCCTCTTTTTTTTTTTTAAAGTCTTTCATCTTTGGGTTGCCAGGAGTTGGCCATCCTGTTATGAAGGAATAGAAAACGGGAAGCTTTCTTAATGGATTTTCAGCATCCCGTCCTTTGCCTGCGTGAGGCAGTAGTGAATGCCAGCTAGATCTCTGCAGGGATAGGTGCCAAGTGGACACAAGAATCAGGAGGAAGGACACAGTAGTACTATCATTTTGGAGGGTGGTTTGTGTGAGTGTTTATCTTTTAGTGGGCATATTAATGCTACTTTTTATTTATCTCCATGGCAAACTCTCCCCAAACCATGAAAATTACATATAACCATACCCCACTTTAAGAAGACTGAATGTAATTTGATTATTCTGTTGAAGGATCGGACCCACCAAAATATAATTTGTAATGTAGGTGATAAAACCTTTCAAAAATCTTCCCCTTCCTCATTTTCTCCCCTTTTAGGAGCCTCAAGCTGGTACTTTCAGTAATAGACACAGTTGTTAGTAATACATTGAGTTCTTTCTAGGTTCATTAATCAAGCCTAATTTCTGGGCTTCAGTAGCTGAGGGGGACATCAGCCCAGAGAGGGAGAAAATCATGAGACTCTGCAGATAGAAGGCATTTCAGTTTGCTAAAGTGTCATTGTGCTGCAGGGAAAAGCTTTTTAAAAGAAGGGAGAATGTTTAGGTTGTTCTTAGCGTGCGTATTTACTGAATTTGGCATTTGGTTGAGGTATTTGGGAATTGCAGATATTAAATTCTACACAGTTGTGGTATCATTTCTTTTTGCCTAACGTTCTGTTCTTTTAAGGTTTTGATTTTTTAATGGGAATCTCATTTCTTAGCTTTTGTAGCCTTCTGTACTGGGTGACTTGCATTAATTTTTTACTTGAATGCCTTTGCCATTTTTGAGAAATAGTTTCAGAATTTCTTGCTCAGTTGATCTATCTTATGTTGATGTATGTATGGCTTGAGAGTAAGAATATTGTTTGCTGCTGGGTATTGCTGCTTTTTTCATTATGGTTCATTCCTGGCATAGTGGCTTTGCTCCTTTATTGTAAAACATTAAGGTCCTAGATATCTTGCTAGTGTTCGAAACATTGCAAAACTCTGCAGATAAAAGTGGAGTGGGGTTGGGAGTGGTATAGGAAAACATAATGCACCATAAATCCCTAAATTTGGATTTAAAAAGTGATGTATCACCTGCTTACTCTTCTTGGGTGCTACCTTGCTCCAACCCTAAATAGATTTCAAAAATGCAAAGTGTAGAAATAGTTTCTAACTGTGTATAGTAGAAAGAATGCTTACCCCACAGCCAGCCAATCAGACTTGGGTTGCAAATGTGACTTCGTCACTTTGAACTGAATGAGTTCATCATGCTCCTTCAGCATTATGATCTACAGTTTGCTTTCTGTAAAATGGGGATACTGCTACTAAAAGGGATGCTGTGACAAGTAGAATATTAATACGGTGCCTGGTACATCGTAGCCAATAAATGGCATTATCTCACACTTCTCCAGAACTGAGCTCTTGGTTTCAACCTTTCTTTCTTTTTTTTTTATAATAATTTTTTATCCAACCTCTCAAACAGTTCCTCCTCTGTTTTTCATCTCATCCATCCAACAAGTGGCTCAAGCCAGAAGGCTGGAGTTTATCCTTCATTCTCTCTTCTGTTCTTTCACCCCTTCCACCACCACCCCCCACAACAGTTTGTCACAAAATCCTTATCTACTTTTATGGGAAAACCTCTTTCAAATCTGTCTGATATTCAGCCTCCACTATGCTTCCATTCTTCTTGAAGCCACCATTATCTTTCCCCTTCGCCTTCTGCACATACGCTGTACCCCTTCTAGTCCCTTTTCCCACCAGCAGTCTAAAAAGAAGAAAGGTCTCTTGATGTTTAAAGTCTTCAAAGCTCTTACGGGACACATTTATTTCTCCAGATAAAATACAAAGTCTTCAACATGCCTATAAGGTCCTGCATGATTTGGCCACTGCCTCTCCATCTTCATCCTTTGCCAGCCACATTGTCCAGTTCTCCAGCAGACACACTTCAGGGCTCTTGCTCATGCTATTGGTCTCTATTTTAGGACCATCTCCTTGAGTAATTTGTCATCCTTGGGTACAAATTCAAATATCCTCTTTATAAATGTCTTATCACCCTTATCATCATGTAACTTAGAATTCCTTTATTTTGTCCCTCATAGCACAATCATCTTTCCTTTTTAATGTTTGTTGTAACATATAATTATGTATTATTTAACTACTTAATATTTCTCTCTTGCGCTCTAGGGCAGAAATAATTCCTGGTTTATTCGCTAGTCTGTACTCAGTGCCTAGTACATTTAGTATGTGCTTAATAAATGGCTATTATAATGAATAAGATAATAACATTAGCTTTGTATTTGTATCTTGATTGCCTTCTTTATCACTGTTCAATCTGCTTTTCATAACAGAAAAGCCAGACTGGCACTCTCCTGTTTTTCTTCCTTGCTGGTGTTATGTATAATATGAAACAGCCTTTGCAGATACCAGGTAAAATTAATGCATTTGGGCTCTGTAGAAAATTCAGAGTAATAAATTGAGGCACCTTTTAATTAGTGTTACCCTTGTGATTTTCTTTTGTAGATAATCCTTTTTCTAAGTACATCATTAAAGTAATTATGCTTTTTTTTCCCAGCAGCACAGGATTACTGAAAGAAAAAAATCTTACTATGTCATATTATTTTACACGTCATATGATAATACATTAGTCAGCAGCTGTTGATCACTCAGTTCCACACTTCAAAGGAAGGTAGAGAAAACTAGTAGAGAAATGAGAGTTATAGTACTAAGGATGTTTAGTACTGTCCAGTGTTCATGTGACTTACATAAATAACTAGATATCATTTGAACATTTAGTTATGGTAGCAGAGTAGTTGTTTAAAAATTGGAGCCACCTAGAGGTCTGGAAATTCTTTTTCCTTCTCTCACTAAAGCATTCCTTCTTTTAGCCAAAAAAGTCTCATGACTTTCCAAGGCCAAGGAAGGCTTAAAGCTTTGTTTGGGTATTTTTGTCATGTGGTCCTCTTTACAAATTATTAGTTTGATGCACTATAGCTCTAAAGTACTTATGTTCTTATTTCTAGCCTCTAATTCTTACATAATCACCCACATTTTCTTTTGACTTGTTTCATAGGACTTGAGTTTCCTCTTCGAATTTTCCCTTTTACCCTTAGAGTATAATTCCAGTTCCTTTCTAGTTTTGTATTTTGCAGGTCATAAGATATGCAGAGAATTTAGGAGTTGATTCTAGTTCTTTCATGATTTATTTGTTTGCACTTAACCTCTGGGTTTCTCCTGAGTGTTATGCCTCATAAGTGATCTGGACTCTGAGTTTTTGTCAGCAAAAGGATGCCCTTGGGTTGGGAGAGCAGGGAAGATTAAAAAAAGCATTTTTAAGTCTCTGTTATGTGCTAAGCTCTGGACTCAATGCTTTCACAAAAGAAGAATGAGTAGTTCACCTGATCAAAATCATAAAAAGGAACCTTCAGCTTTTCATACATTTGCTTTACTCAAGGAAATTGTTCTTGTTCCCCCATTTACCTACCCTTTATTTTCTGGTTGGGAAGGCATGGCAAGATAGAGAAGCCCTCTCTAGCCCAACCCATTACCTTAGCTTTTTATTTATTTAGACCTGATTTTACTTGTATAAAAATATTGGAAGTGAGGCCAGAGAGGAGCATGCCTTTTGATTTGTCTTTGAGGTAGGTCTTGTGCTCTAGGACATTTGCACCGTGAGTAGCTACCACTATGGAGGAGAAAACAGTTATTGTTTAAAAACCCCGGTTATTTTTTCCCCACATGTATACATGCTTACTTCGTTATTTTGGGTGTCCTTGAACAAGTTGCCTGGGGCTTTATAGCACCAATAATATCTATTACCTATTTATTTCACAGCCTTGCTATAGGATTTAGAAGTCTTATTTTTGGCAGTGTTTTTTTTTTTTGCCACATTCAAATATATCCCGAAGCTCATTACAATTAACTCCAGTGCTGTCCAAGTTTTATGCATCAAGAAAAATATTTTCTTACTCAGTAGCATGTGTTTTAACTCTTTGTTTTGATAAGAAGTCAGATATGAGTACAGGTTGTAACAAGAGGAAAGTAGTAATAATTTTCTACCAGGTTTTATTCATGTGGATGATACATTTTGTCATTTGTTAACTGTCATTGGCCCCTGGCTAAATCATGTTTATCTTTAATTATAGTAATTTTATTATTGGAAAATCACTTAAAATTAAATTATTCATCAGAAAGAAGCACATACATTGAAAAAATTAAGAGTTCTCTTAATGGATGGGTACTGGACAGAAAAGTAAAATGTCACTCTAATTTTTGCTTAAAATATTTGAATAGGTTTATGATCTCTGGAACCCTACATAGAAATTCTATTGAAAGATAGGTTGGAAATAACTTGCGGTGTTTAATGTAAAATTTGGTCATTTCTGAAGCAAGTTCTAATACTTGATGCCATTAGATGTCAAGAAACCTAAAATAGTTTAATTGTACTATATTTTTCTTTTTGTATATAATGATTTCCTTCTTTTCTATTTCTTTTTTTAAAAATATCTCTACTGAGGAAAACTGAGGTAAACAACTACCAACATGCAATGAACTGCACACATTTAAGTGTACAATTGGATAAACTTCTGACCTACATATATAAATATGAAATCATCACCACAACCAAGATAGTGAATATATACATCACCCTCCCCAAGTTTCTCCATTCGCATTTGCAATCCCTTGCCTGTTCATCATCCCCTCCCCCCAGAAGCTTTGCTTCTGTCTCTGCAGAGTAGTTTGCATTTTCCAGAATTTAAATGAATGGAATCTTGTAGGATATATATAGTCTTTTTTGGTCCGGCTTCTTTCACTCAGAATAATTATTTGGAGATGTATTCATGTTGAAATATGGAGCAATAGTTCATTTCTTCTCACTGCTGAGTAGTGTTCCATTGTATGGATATACAACAATTTATGTATGTATGTACCCGTTGATGGACATTTGGGTTGTTTCTAATTTTTGTCTATTAAAAGCTGCTGTGAACATCTGTATATCATCCTTGTATGGACATATGCCTTCATTAGACTTGGGTAAGAACCTAGGAGTAGAATGGCAGGATCATGGTAGACATATGTTTAGCTTTTTCAGAAACTGCCGAACTGTTTCCAAAGTGATTATATCATTTTACTCTCCTACCAGCAGTTTATAAGCAGGCTAATTCCTTCACAATCTTGCCAACACTTAGTATGATTAGTCTTTTTTTTTTTTCATTTTTTATTAGTCTTTTTAATTTTAGTCATTAGTGATATTTCATTTTTATTTTAATTTTCATTTCCCTAATGAACAGTGGTGTTGAGCATCTTTTGATGTATTTTTTGCTATCTTTATATCTTCTTTGGTGGTCTGTTCAAGTCTTTTGCTCACATTTTTGTTGGATCGGTGTTTTCTTATTATTGAATTTTGAGAGTTCTTAATATAGTTTGGAAAAGTCCTTCATCAGATATATGCTTTGTAAAGATTTTCTTCCAGCTTGTGGCTTGTCCTTTCATTTTCACAGTGACTTTGAAGATAAGAGGTTTTTAATTTTGATAAAGTCCAGCTTATGATTTTCATCTCTTCTACATTGTGCTTTTGGTGTCCTTTTTAAGAAAACCTTTGCCTAAGCTAAGGTCACAAAGTTTTTCTTATAGAAATTTTCTGGTTTTCTTCTAGAAGTTTTACAGCGTTAGGTTTTACGTTGAAGTCTGTGATCTATTTTAAGTTATCTTTTTAAAATAGACTTTATTTTTTAGAGTAATTTTAGGTTCGCAGCAAAACTGAGTGGAAGGTACAGAGATTTCCCATATACTCCCTGTCCCCACACCTGTATCCCCTCCTCCATTATCAACATTCCCCACCAGAATGGTACATTTGTTGAGTTGAACCTACACTGACACATCATCATCACCCAAAGTCCACGGTTTACATTAGGGTTCACTCTTGGTGTTCTAAGTACTGTATGTTTAGGCAAATGTATAATGACACCTATCCATCATTATGGCATCACAGAGTAGTTGCACTGCCCTAAAAAATCCTCTGTGTTCTTCCTATTCATCCCTCCCTCTCAACTAATCCCAGGCAATCACTAATGTTTTTGCTATCTCTGTAGTTTTGGCTTTTCCCGAATGTCATAGAGTTGGAATCATATGGTATGTAGCCTTTTCAGATTGATTTTTTTACTTGCTAATATGCATTTATGTTTCCTCCATGTCTTTTCATAGCTTGATAGCCCATTTTTGCCCTGAATAATATTCCATTATCTGGATATACCAAAGTCTGTTTATCCATTCACCTACTAAAGGACATGTCTGCTTCCAAGTTTTGGCAATTATGAATAAAGCTGCAGTGAGCATCCATGTGCAGATTTCAGTGTGGACATAAGTTTTCAACTCCTTTGGATAAATACAGAGGAGCACAATTGCAGGGTCATATGGTAAAAATATGTTTATTTAGTTTTATAAGAAATCGCCACACTGTCTTCCGAAGGATTTTTCCAAAGAGTACCATTTTACATTCCCACCAGCAGTGAATGAGAGTTCCTGTTTCTTCACATCTTTATCAGCATTTGGTGTTGTCAGTGTTTTGTATTTTGACCATTCTAATAGGTGTGTAGTGATGTCTCGTAGTTTTAGCTTCTATTTCCCTGATGACATGTGATGTGGGGCATCTTTTCATATGCTTATTTGCCGTATCTGTATCTTTGGCAAGGTGTCTGTTAAGGTGTTTGGCCTGTTGAGTTAATATTTTATACTGAGTAAGTTTTGGATTAAAGTTCGTTTTCTGCATATGGAAATCTAATTGTTAAAAAGACTTTTCTTTCTCTACTGAATTGCTTTTGCATCTTTGTGGGAAATGAGTTCTCTGTTTTATCTCTTTTATCCTATACTTGGCAACGAATGTGTTTTTGTCATGTTTAATAAAATTTCTAGGTTCCTTACGGTAGCCTTTAAGTAAACCTTTTCCACTCAAACATTTCTTTCTTCTCCCTTTCTCTTTTTGTAATTTGCTATGTATTATAATAATAAAGTCTGGTTTGGGGGGGGGACATGGATAACTTACCCCTTTAAATTTTAATTATCTTTACTGTTAGTGAAAATTGTTTCTGTTTTCTCTCTTTGAAAAATCTCCCAACCTAGATCACACCTTCCATTTTAATTTTTCTAGTTTTGATGATCTGTGTCTTCTCCTGTTATTGAGTAATGATATGTGGTATATATTGGAAAGGGTGCCCACTTCAGTTAAAAGCCTGGCTGGACCTGGGTAGCCTTGGAGTAGTTATACCGCTCACCCCTGCTCAAGTTTCCTTTAAATGGGGTTACTAATTCATCACTCAGGGCTGTTTTGGAATAAAAGTGATGTTTATAGATATCCACATATGGAAATGAATGTATATGAAGTGTCTCAGTGAAGTTAGTGCCTTTCCCCTTATTCAACTCCAGTAAGCTGTGTATCCTCCTCCTGTCTGAACTAGGAGTCTGAAGAGGCCCCAGTGCCCTTTGGAGGGCAGACGCTGCAGTCTGTCTAGGCTGATGGTCTCAGAAGAGAACGTGGTCGGTGTAGATATCCAAGTGTGGGAGAAGAGCATTTACTGGTTAACATGGATGATCTTCCTCATCCCTCACAGTTTGGAGTTGGCTATCTGCTAGGCCATTCTCCATTAGTAATCCTTCCTCTCTACTGAATTTCAGGCTCCTCTCCCCTTCTCTTCTTACCTTCAGCCTGGAAAGAATATGCTCAAGTCTCTCTTGACATTGCTACTCCTAGCTGTTTCCTTTCTTAGCCAACTTCTTACAGGAGCTGTCTGTTCTTAATACTCCTACTACATTACCTACCAACTCACTCTCCAGATGGGTACCATTTCTTGGATACATTTCTTACCACAGGCACCAATTTCTTAATTGCCAAAATTAATGGAAACTTGTTACCTCTAACATAACAGAAGCTTTTGTAATATGTGTACACTGTTGAGCCATCCCCCCCTGTCTTCAGACTTCTTGGCTTCCTCGTCAACACTCTTTTTTTTTTGGTTCATTCCTTCATTCAGAAATGAACTACATGACGTTCCATGCAAGAAGCTGTTAATAGAGAACAAAACACAGAAAACTGCCCTCATGGAAAGTACACTCCATTGGAGGAAATTAAATAATGAATGAGTAATTTTACATGCTTTATAGGATGATAAATGAGTCAGAGGGAAAAAAAAATATAACAAGTTGGAGAAATTGAAAATGGTGGGGATGGGAGTAGGGGTGTTATATGATATTAGATGGGCAAGAAGTTCTTACTCATGAGAGCACATTTGAGTAGAGAACTTACTGAAGTGAAGGAAATAACTCTGCAGCTATCTGGAGGAAAAGTACTCCAGACAGAGGAGGGAGTGAGTACAGAGGCACTGAAACAGGTGCATACAGTTGTGCCCATATCATAGCTGCCAGATCAGTGAGGCTGGCAGTAGAGGGAGGAGGCAGTAGGAGTAGGAGACAAGGTAGAGGAGATAGTGGGGCCTATATACCCGGCACTTACAGGCTATGACAAGGATCTTGGTTTTTTACTCTTGAATGAGAAGACAGTTGAGATCTTGAACAGAGGAATGAATGAGTTGGAGAGAAGCATGGAGTAGTAGGCAAGAGTGTGAACTGTGGAGCCAGCTGCCTAAATTAAAATCCCAGCCCTACACTTACTGGCTCTGTGACCTTGTAGTAGTTCTGTAATGTCTCTGTGCCTTATTGGTAAAACGGGAATAGGAATGATAGCCATCTCACAGTGTTGTTATGAGGATGAAATGAACTAATATTTGTAAAAAAACAGAGCATGGCAGATAGTATTATAAAAATGCTTATTAAATACAATTAGTAAAATTAAGAAGGCTCATTTGCTGCCATGTGGAAGGGGCTTGTCAAAAGGATTTAAGAATAGGAGCAGAAAGCCAAGACATGGAAACAACCTGAGCGTCCATCAGTCAATGAATGGATAAAGAAAATGTAGCATATACATGCAATGGAATATGATTTAGCCAGAAGAAAGGAAACCTTGCCATTTGTGACAACGTGGACAGATCTTGAAAACATTATGCTTAGTGAAATAAACAGAGAAAGACAAATACTGTATGATCCCATATACATGTGCAATCTGAAAACAAAATAAAACACACCTCATAGATACAGAGGCAGGGAGTTGGGGGTAGTTGAAATGGGTGAAGGGGGTCAAAAGGTACAAACTTGTGCTTATAAGGTACATACGTCCTGGAAACATAATATACAGCATGATGACTTAATAAAAAGAAGAAAAGAAGTAGGAAGACCAATTAGGAGATGATTGCAACAATTCACTCAAAGGATGGCTTAGTTGAGGTGCTCGTGGTAAAGGTAGGGAAAAGGGTCATATCATGAGTGTATTTTGGAAATGAGGATGACTAACTGGCTGGGGAATAGATCTGCTTTTCCTCCCATCTCTGATCTTTCTGGCTCAGTGTTCTTTGCTGCTTCCTTCTCTCCCTTTTGACCAGGAGTTCTCAAACAGGGTAGTAGTATTTGGAAATATGTGGCAGCCTTTGTTGTCTGTCACAGAGATGAGGCTGTGGGTATTTCTTGTGTTCAGTGGGCAGGGGCTGGGCCGGGATGCTCAGCATTCTGCATGGTGAAGACATGTCCTGCGTCATTTGACAGTAGCATCCTTGTTGAGAAATGCTGCTTTAGGCCTTCTTGTCTCCTCTCTCCCCTAGTCCCCAGGCCTAGGATTTCTTAACCTGTGGTCCTGTGTGGGTAGCAGGGGGCCTGTAAACTGCCTGGTGTTTTTTCCAAAATGTTTGTTTATGTACATTTTTTTGAGGGGGAGGAAGTGGTGAGAATTTTCATCAGATTCTTGAAAGGGTCCATATCCTAAGAATGTGAGAACTCTTGTTTTGAGTGGTCTCACCCACTTTCATTGTTTTTATTCTGGCCTTTGTAGTGATGGACTTTCAAATCTGTTCCTGTAGTGTTCTGTGCTCTGACTTCTAGACCCTTCTCTGCTGAACCATGCAGCAGTTCCTCAGGATCAACATGTCTCCTAACTTCTTTCTATATTTCCCACCTGGGTTTGCAGCACCATCATCCAGCTTGTTCTTAATCTTGCCTTTCCTGTGCCACCTCACCTTGACTTATTTATCTAGTTCTCCTGATTTTACCTCCGGACAGCTGAGGAAATTTTTCCCATTTCCCCTTCATACATCACTCTAACTGAGCATCTCTCATTTAGACTGTTGGCCACTTCACTGTTCTTTCCACCTGAGACCCATCTTCCACATGTCAGCAGATGAGTGCTTGGATACAGAAATCTTACTGTGTCACTGACTTGCTAAAAACTCAGCTCTGTCAATGCCTGCAGGGTTGAATTCAGACCCTTGTTATAGCATACAAGGCCTGTGAAATCTGGCACTAGTCCCCTGTCCTGGACTGGCCAGGTGGCTGTCCTGCCTCCCTGCTTGGCTACACTCCACTTCTCCTTCACCTATCCTTCTGTGGTAGCCTGTAGTAGGATTAAATTAGTAAGCTGTTTTATGCATTGATGCTGAAACATCTAAATATGTCATTTGATCACATGAAAAAATGGCTCAACCTCTCTCTTACACATACTCTATAGCTTTAAAACCCAACCTGGCTATCCTCTTTTCCTGAAGGAGGTGCTCACTCCCTTAGAAGTCCATCTTGCTTTCTTTACCTACCATATGCATGCCTCTTTGCATCGTAATTTCAGAAGCTCTCTATTTCAAACAGATGAGCTTCTGAGAGGCTCTTAAGCTCATTTGTTCACAGGTTCAAAGTGACTAAGAAGACTTTAAGCTTGCAGTCCCCCAGTGCAGTTCAAGGAGTATAAGTTGGTTCTTTGAAACTTTATAACCAGTTATGCCCTTGCTGCTGGATGTTCAGTGGGGCATCTTTCTCTAAAGCAGAGCAGCTTTGTCTGCATTAAAAATCTGTTGAGGCAGATGGCTCCTTCATGGTCTCTTTGGAGCCCTGGGGAGCGCCTTAGTAGCCCTTGGAATCCAAATTCCCTCCTTATCTCTTGAATTACAGGAGCCTCGGTGGGCTCACTGTTGGCTGTGTTCACCCTTTCTGTTCCAGAACAATTTCCTGGCCTTGTGAACTAACATTTGGCCAAGTTTCCATCTTCAGCGCTGATCATCCTGTTGTACATTCAAAATGGAAAAACTTCTAAAAATCTTTCTTCTCTGTTCTGGCTGATTATTATTGTTAGGTTATAATTGGCATAGGTTAACCTTTTTCACCCTCTGCCCCATTTGTCTTTTGCTCTTTAGGGTTCTTCCCAGTCTTCATTCCATATGTAAAAGGAAAAAAGAAAAATATTTTTCATCACTCTCAACTATGTTTATTAGCACTCCTTTTGTTTCTATCATAATTTTGTGTCTTTTTTATTAGCACATTAGATATATACTGTACTCTTCCATGATCAGATAATGATAGGATTAATAATGTTTGTAAAATACTTCAAAACATATTTTAAATATAGCAAACACATTCATCTACAGACTAATGAACATGAAGATACCCACCCAAGGCAGAGTTTTCAGAGTTTGGCCCTGGGACCAGCATCTTGGCAGTTGTGATTTGAAAGCTCAGGGGTAGGGAAGTCAGGATGTTTCATGCCACATTTCCTGCTAGATTGTGGGTCTCCTTGAAAGTGGGATCTATAATTATCCACCAACTATAAGCCCTTTGATGGCAGGAACTTGTCTGATTCTCCCTGGATTCTTGGCTCACAGCACTGTTGGTTGTTGAATGAAGTCACTATTCTAGCTAGCATTTACCCTCAAGGGGAACCATGCCAAACTGCCTCTGAGCATTTAGTTGTGTGACTAAACAAAAAGTTTAAAATGTAGACGACTAACACATTCATGTTACACGGATGACTGAGGTGATACTGAAATTTGGGTTGGTAGGAATGGGTATTTTACTTGGCTTTTGAAAACACTTCAACAAATAGTACTTACCGTGTTCAACAGTAAGGTTTTGTAGAGGATACGTGGAGGGGTGATGCAGTCTGGAAGCTTATTATTGAGAACTGAGGTTGCAGTAAATACATAATTACATATGGCAGAGTATGTTACATATAACATAAATATATTAAGCAGAGTATGAGGAGAAAGTGGCTAAATGACTTAAAGGGTAATAGTATTCACTAAGGCAATTTTTTAAAAAAGATTTTATTTATTTTGAGAAAGAGAGATTATGTGAGTGGGGAGAGGCAGAGGCAAAGGGAGAGAGAGGGAATCCCAAGCAGACTCCACGCTGAGCATGGAGCCCCATGCAGGGCTCGATTCCATGACCCAAGATCATGACCTGAGCTGAAACCAAGAGTCTTGTCACTTAACCAACTGAGCTACCCAGGCGTCCCACTAAGGCAACTTTATAATAATAATTGGAAACATCTAAATGGTTGATTGCATGGTACTGGTTAACTAAATGATGGCACAGGTTCCAAATAGACTGTTATGTAGCCATTAAAAATATTTATGAGTAATGTGGGTAAATGCATATGCTTTTTTGTTAGGTGAGATATCAGAATATAAACATATATACACAATTTTTTTTTTTAAACAGGCATCCAGGAGGAAGAAGAGCACCAGGAACAAAACACACCAAAATATAAACATTACATCTGACTTCAAGTATTTTATATGTATATATGTGTGTGTGTGTGTGTGTGTGTGTACATACGTACATATCCTAAATACACACTTCATTGAATTTGCACACACTGAACACACCCATGCTACAAGTGCCCAGATTAAAAGATAGAACATCGTCAGCATTCCCTCAGGCCCCCTTGTGCTCTTAATTTTCAGCGACATTACATAGTTTTAACCATTTTTGTTCCTTATATAAATGGAATCATACAACATGTACTTTTTTTTTTTAAAGATTTTATTTATTTATTCGACAGAGATAGAGACAGCCAGCGAGAAAGGGAACACAAGCAGGGGGAGTGGGAGAGGAAGAAGCAGGCTCATAGCAGAAGAGCCTGATGTGGGGCTCGATCCCATAACGCCGGGATCACGCCCTGAGCCAAAGGCAGACACTTAACCGCTGTGCCACCCAGGCGCCCCCAACATGTACTTTTTTGTGTCTTAATTTCTCACACTTAACATGTATGATTCACCCATACTGTGTATAGTTCTGTAGACTGTTCATTATTATTTATTATGGATGACTTTTCATCTTGCTTTTTTATGTTTTCCAAAATTTTTTATAATGAGCATATATTTTATAACCAGAAAAAGATTATGTTTGCTTTTAATTTTTTTAATTTTTTATTTTAAAGATTTTATTTATGAGAGAGAGAGAGAATGAGTGCACACACAAGCAGGGGCAGAGAGAGAGGCAGGCTCCCCGCTGAGCAGGGAGCCCGACACAGGGCTCAATCCCAGGACCCCGGGATCATGACCTGAGCTGAAGGCAGACACCCAACCAACTGAGCCACCCAGGTGCCCCTACATTTGTTTTTTTAAAGATGCAAAGTCAAGTTTATTTGTGCTTAGGTATATTGAGTTACCCAGTTCAGCCAGACCATGGGACATGTGGAGGAGAATTGAGAAAATAAGTTGTGGCTGTTCAGAAACACACGTGGTGCAGTGCAGTGTGAACTCAGCATCAAGAGAACCAGACTGTTTTGTCATTTAGTAGTCCTCAGACTGTGGACACTCCCTTGAATTCTTTGATCCTCAATTTGCTCATCTATTGGTCAACTAGGTGTGATGATATCTTCTTTATAAACTAGGCCTAGGCGTGAACTTGAGATAATGAGTCTGTGAGTCTGCTAGATGGCGAAGTACTTCATTTAAAAATTAGAGTTAGAGAGGATGGATGTGCAGGAAGGGAGCTCCTGTCCAGTTGCCATTAATTTTCTTTATTAAGTGAGAGCTGAGAATTATTTGTAAGTGAAAGCACATGGCTTTGAGGTGGTAGTTTGCATAAAGCAAAGAAGCTTTGGGGCAGGCAATCCCTGTGTGCTCAGGAAACTAGGGGGGCAAGGGGGAATGCGGGGAGAGTGCAGCAGTGTTGAGGGCCCAGCTGAGTTGGAGCATATATGTGAATATAGTGTGTGAGTTTTTCCTCCAGAAGATTATGTTTTATTTGGGCTACTATTAAGGTGATTTTTCCTGATTATACAACTGGGGGATGGAGGAGGTAAAAACAGAAGGAAAAAGGAAGGAGGAGGAAAGCCCACTGACATGTGAGAAACACCATGTCTAATCTACAAAGAGAACACTCTTTGAAGGAAGCTTCTGATTTAAAATGTGTTCTAGAAGTCCGCTGTGATTTGGAACTTAGAATATCTTTTTCCAAGGGTGTTTACACTAAAAGGGAGATCTAAGATTTTAGTCTAGCCCGCAAAGGTCTACAAAACAGGCAGGAAACTTTTACTAATATTATGTTTTCTAGCTCTGAGATTCCTAAAATCTCTAGCAGTTCTAACTATTTTAGATCCTTCAGATAGAATAGGTCTTGGTGGGTCAGCTTGGAACCGTATTCATGGATGGTATTGTTTCTGTGAGAGTAATACTCAGGTGCAGTGAAAACTTTTGGGAATGCACTCCGAGTTTGTCTGAGCACTAGGTTCTGAACCCAATATTGGTAGGTTAGCTATTTGCAGATGCATGATGTTGGTATATTGGGCGGTCCCTTTACTCATCTTTGATCCATTCACACAGTATCTGTTGAGTTGCCTACAGTCTGGATATACAGAAACAAAGAGAACCAGTCTTATCTTCCAGAGAGTTTGTATCTGGGCCAGGCATTTAAAGAAATCATTTTTGGAATGTAATCATGGATAAGATGGAGATGTGGGTTCTTGGTATGGGATTGGAAGTGAGCGTTTCTGAGGAAAGATGTTCCTTAATCTGCCTGAAGAAATAAGGGAAGGTTTAAGAGGAAAATTGGCTCTTGAGCTAAGATTTGAGAATGAAAGGCATTTTCTGGGAGGATACTCCATATAGATAGAATGGTAAACACCCCCTGGGAACAATACGTAAGGGAGAATGTGGTCTGTTGGAGAACTACAAATAGTTTTGGTATCTCTAAAGTTAAACATATACAATGGAGTGGGGGAATGGCAGGAGCCATTAGGAAATCACCACCGCCCATCCCTGCCCCGGGGTTTGGGGAAGGATATCACATTGTCCTAAAGTTTCTTTAGGTCTTTTGATAGCATGATTGGTTATGAGAAACGCAGTTTTTCTGTTTCTGTCCTGAATTAAGATTTCTGTTTATTTAGATTTTACACTAGGAGGAAATTTTGAGATTGCTTTAGAATTAACTGGGGCTTAGAGTACTGCTCAGTGTCTTCTAGTACAGTGTATTCAGATCATCTGGTTTATATTCACTTCACGAACATTTATGAAGCACATGTTATATAGAAGGAACTATACTTGCTGTGGATGGTATTTTGAGGATTGGAAATGGCCCCTGTCTTTCAAGAAGCTTATAATCTAGTTAGCAAAGCAAAATTTTTAACTTTCAAAAGCCCTATTATGGAAAGAAAGATGATAGCAAAAGGAAAGAGGATGGACTTTTTACTTAGAACTATGGGGAGCAGAGAAATCTATTTAGAAGACCATGTACGCTAATCAAGGTCTGAAAGACCAAAAGAAATATGACTGGTGGACAGTGGTGTAAAGGTGGGGCAAGGTGATTAGGGAACTGGGAAGAGGCCACCTCAGCTGGAGGACCGTGGTGGGGCCTAGCCCCGAGGCATGGATGTGCAGAGTATGGTTGGAAGATAACACAGTGTCTAGAGTCACTCAATCTGGAGTATATTGCTGGGAGTAGAGAAAAATGGGGCTGAATATGTGGCTGGGGCCAGGAGTTGGGGTCTTGAAAAACTGAGGAATTTGAACTTTATTCCAAGGCAATATGCTTTCAAGAACAAGTCTTCTGCTGGTCTTCCTCTCCAACTCAGGCTGCTATCGTCTCCAGTTCTCCCTCCCATTTGCTCTGTACACATTATCAAGGAAATTGTGATTTTGGTCTAGAATTTCAGGAAGTTTTCATAGCAGCCTAATCCCTTGGTGTTGGTTCTCCTTACTTTAGATTTTTTGCAGCACACTATTCAGTTTTTCAACTATTTTTGTGTCCATTATATAATTTGATTCTTGTTTTTGGAAATAATCAGATCAGACAGCTTCTAGTTAGAGAAATCAGCTCAGAAAGCCTAAATGAATAGCCCAAGATCATTCAGTAGTCAGAGTTCAAGATGAAATTAGAAACAGTGACTTTATGACCCTGTTTGGTTCAGGATTCCTTCCATGAAGTCATTATGCCATAGCCTTCCACTTGAGTGATTCTGACTACCAGTGAATGTATGCCAGTCGTGTTGTTACAGCATCGGTAAGATGTTTGCATGGATTCATCCTTGTTTTGAGTGGGGTATTTTGAAATGGCTGAGATTGTGAGTTATATCTGTAATCATTACACAAAGAGAAACTGGCTTATATGGGAGTTTGCCTATAATCATCTTATTCATTTTTTCTCTTTCATTCAACTAATCATTTTTTAAAAGATTTTATTTAAGAGAAAGAGCACACACACACATGCGTGAGAGACATGAATAGGGTTGGGGAGGCGGGCAAAGGGTGAGAGAGAAGCAGACATCCCGCTAAACAGGGAGCCCGATGACCCACCGACTAGTTGGACTCCCACCCAGGACCCATGAGATCGTGACCTGAGCTGAAGGCAGACACTTAACCTACTGAGCCACTCAGGTGCCTCTCATTCAACTAATCATTTTGATTTTTTTTTCTGGAAATAATCCACCGTAATCATTGGAGTATTTATTCTTTTTTTTTTTTTAAATTTTATTTATTGATTTGAAAGAGAGAGACAGCCAGCAAGAGAGGGAACACAAGTGGGGGGAGTGGGAGAGGAAGAAGCAGGCTCTCAGCAGAGGAGCCCGATGTGGGACTCGATCCCAGAACACCCGGATCACGCCCTGAGCTGAAGGCAGACGCTTAATGACTGAGCCACCCAGGCGCCCCTGGAATATTTATTCCTGATTTCATACATTTAGCAGGAAAATTGTTTTCCATTTTTCAGATATTCAGCAAGATAACAAAGTTAAGTGTATACTAATTTTGTGAATCATTTTAACCAGTATGACTTACAAAGTTAAGTGCACGACTTAAAATATTTTAAAACAAAAAAAAATTGCGGTTCTTGATTTATAATTCTCTTTGATTTTGCCAAGAACAACAGAGTTGGCCTTTTAAAAGTCATAATTGAAGCTATCTAGGTTGTAAGGCAGCTATAGTATTGGCAAGAATACTGTTTTTTATAGTTAAGGACCACTGACATCAAATACTAAACCTATAAAATTCTGATAGAGACCTGGTGGTATTGACACTGGGAGAGACTTGGGAGGTTGTACCATATTCAGAAGAGCAGTCCCGAGGAGTAACAGTGGAAGATCACATAGTTAACAGTAGGGCTTGAGACTAGGTCTTGAGACACTCCTCCTAGGCCCCCTGTTGTCAGTAGAATCAGGCTTAAACTCCTCAGCCTAGGCCTTTGGCCTTCAAGGGAGTGTGGAGGCCAACAAAGTCTGACAACAAAGGCACAGAACACAAACAAAAATAAGGACTTGCTTATAAGCACTGAGTAAATATAATTTGATGGCATTATAGTAATGACAATAAGTTTTAGACCTATCTCAGAAATGAAGATGGAACTCTTCTAATGTTCTGTTAAAAAAAAAAAAAAACATACAGTAGAGTCTAGTTGTATATGCACAGGCTTCTGAGCTTCTGATACAGTGTGATCTGGAACACTTTGTTCAATTCTAAGGTCAAATCAAGTTATTTTTAAGTTCCTAAATGAGTGGCACTGGCCTAAATATAATACCCTTATGTATCTGGAAGTCCGACTGGCCAACCTCACCTGTCTAATAAGAGCATGTACACTGGCAGTCAGAAAACCTCTGTGTTCCCTCACTTCTATCCTTATTATTTCTTATTTAATGCTATGTTAATTATGTATGTACTATATGATTATATTAATAATGATATTGTTAATAAATAATAAATATTGCTTATCTTATTTCCAGTCGAAAGTATTTTAGACTTTAGACAAAAACCTGTGTGTGTACATCTGTTTGGTGAAGAGGGGTTCTGGAGCAATGAAATGAGGGCCTTAAAACACAGGCACATAGATAAAACTAACATTCAGGAAAGAGGCAGGACAACAAGACCAGCATTCTTTAAGTTCAAAGTATAGTCAAAAAGGTGGTCATAATATTGCACATGATTATGGTGCCTTATAGTTTTCAGATCATTTTCACATCTTTTAAATCATCTGATTGTTACGGCAAACCTGTAAGAATAGTACGCTAAGCATTATTCACGTTGTGCATTCAAAGTGCAGTCATAGACTACATTGTCTAATATAATAGATATTTACACCATTCTTCCACAGTCAGTTTGGTCCTGCCCAACCTTCTAGGTGTCTTATTTGGGGGATTAGGTTGCTAATGGTATCTATGAAAGAAACTTGAAGCAGGTTAGGATTACCTGGCCTCACTACCAGATTGTAATGAAAGCACATTTTGATTAAACTACATATACAGATAATGTTTAGATAAACATTCACAGGCAGGTAGCATTAAATTGTTGATACGGTTTGGTTTGTAAGCTTGATGAAGGCTCAGATCTTTCTGTTTTGGTGTTCTGATACACCTTTCAAGGAACACTTACTAGAAGCAGACAACAGCATGGCAGAAGAGAGATTTTTGGTCTTTTACTTGTCATGAGGGGTTCAAGGTTTCAACAGATTCTTACAGCTTGTTTACTTAAGGGTGGAAGTATCTCTAAAACATTGTAACAAGTCACACATACTTGAATCCTTTAGTTTCACCAAGTGATTCTGTCTCTAACATTCATCAGGCTAATTATAATTAACAAGCTGCTGATTACAGCAAAGAAAATCCACCCACTAGGTAATAAGTGGTGTCCCCAAAGCATTTGTCTCTTGTAACCACCTCTGGAGTTTGGGCTTCCTGATTGGAACCCACCAGTTCCATCATGGACAGTGCATTCCCACTATCAAAAGTTATTGCCTAACCTAAACAGTGTTGCAGATCACAGGGTTTATGCTGAAATGGCTCAAAAAGTAAATTGCAGATATTGAAACACATCTAGGCTGTTGAGCTATCTAGGTAGGTTACACTATTATTTGCGTATTCTGTTTAATAAAATAAAGAAGTGTGCCTGTTAGCAGGCACATTAATTCGATTATAGATGTCTTAACAAAATGTGGAAAGTAAGCTTGTGGTGATGCTATTTGTGTGCACTGTATCTGATTAGTGACTATGTGTTTTTGTGTGTGCATATATATATACACACACATACATATATATATATCAATTTCATATAGCCCAAGGACTCAGTGAATCTCAGGTGTAGGTTTTTTTTTTTTTAAGATCTATTTATTTATTTTAGAAAGAGAGAGAAAACACAGGAGCAGGGGGAGGGACAAAGGGAGAGGAGGAGAGAGAATCTCAAGCAGACTCTGCACTAGGATCTCACGACGCTGAGATCATGCCTGAGTTGAGACTTAAGTGTCAGTCGCTGGACTAACTCAGCCACCCACGTGTACCTTGGGTATGGTTTTCTGAGAAGAAATGAGGGCTAAAAATTTAAAGATTTCTATTACTGAGGTAAGGCTAAGGTTTTGACACCCACCCATACATACATAAACAAGATATAGCCCAGTGAATGCTGTGTGCAAATATTTACATACTCAAGCATGTGGTAGATGTAGGTTAGTAGTAATATAGATGGTTTTTTGGCTAGGTTGGGATATATTACCTATGGAATAAATGTGAGGAAGTGGCATGCATACAGTTTTTTTTCTAATTTTAATTAAAATTTAACCTATCTATGGTTTATAACTATCCCCCAAAGATAAAAGCATATTGAATTTTATACTCTGCTTTGCCACATGTGGTAATAGTTGAAGACCAATTAATAGACAAGCTTGTCCTAGAAGAGTAAGAATGTAGAGTAAGAGTCAAATAGTGAGAAGCTACAACAGCTGGCCTGGGTAGGAAGAGAAGCCAGAGAGAAAAAGTGAGAGCATTGCCCTCCCTGAAAGCAAAGGGGAAAAGTATCAAAAACAGAGATAGCCAGCAGTATTGAAGCTGAGGAGGGAAGTCAAGTAGGATAATGACTTGACTTTTGGCAATGAGGAGGAGGTCATGGATGATCTTCTCAAGAAAAGTGAAGTAAGCATTGAGTTAAAGAGTGTGAGGAAATATAGGCTGATTTTTAAATAATCGTAGTAATTTTATTTATAATATCCAAATGTTTGTAAGGTGCCAGGTGCTAAGCACTTTACTTGTATTAACTCTTGTAAATCTCACAACAACCTCATGGAGTCTATACTTTTTTATCTCCCGTCTTACCTGTGCAAAGACTGAGGCACAGAATAATTATGCACACTTACATGGGTAGGAAGAGTGGGCCAGAGCTAGTATTCTAAGCTAAGGGTCGCCCCACCACTATTTGTTTTAAATAAATACCATCCCATGCTGAAGCTTTGCCATAGGGGAGAGTTCGGGTGCTTTTGTGTTCTTTGTACTGTGTTGGGTGATGGGCACACAGAGACAGTTCCTACCCTTGAGGAATTTTTTACAAGAGTAGTAGGGAAGACGGGTCAACAACACATGCAGTGTTTTCATTTCTGCGGTAGAAGTGTGTAGCAGGTAAGAGTCAGGACACAAGAAGACCGTGGCCAGTTTTTAATTGTTAAGGAAGGAGGGGGAGGAATCAGAAAAGGTCTCTTGGGTAAGGTGACTCTTAAACTGAGGTTCACAGTGACAGAATTTAGAGTGGTGATTTAAAAAGTTTCAGTGCAAGAAGCTGGATTTCATACTTAGGTCTACTTCTTTGTTTTCATTAAATTTTCTAAGTACTCTTCCCCCGTGGTTAAAAACTGATTTAAGCAAATATGCCATGTCTTTAAAAGTCTGCAGCAGGCTTGTCCTAACAAGGTATTTAATGCACATTGTGAATGTTTTGTTGTTATTTGTTTTGGCCGGGTGGGTCATTATGTTGTAACACTCATAATACAATTATATGGAGCATTCTCTTTAGAGAGAGACGAGACTTCCCTCACATGTTCTATTTTAAGAATTTTAAAAAGCACACACGTATACACAACAAAAAGGTATACAGCATCTTTGGTTTAAAGAGAGTATTTAATGGAAAAAATAAATGTAGTAACTACTATGCTTTCTGTATGGGGTGGGAAAGACCTTTCTTACATAATCATTTCTGCACCTTCATTAAAAGCACCTTAGAAGAAATGAAGTTGTTGCCTAAATGAGGACAACAAGGAAATCAGCAAAGAAACAGTTCTGGAAATCTTGCAGGAGCTTTCTGAGTAACTTTACTTCCATACCATAGGTGCCCTCTCTCCATTAAGTGATTACATGATGTAGCTGAGTTTATTTCTTATTTATGTATAGTTTTGCTACCATTTTTTTAAAAGCAAGCAAATTTTAATTTTTTTTAAACTCAGTAAATTCCATAAAACAAAGTTGTTTTATTGCATTGGCTCACTATTGGTTTTGTTTTGGGGTTTGTTGCCCAGAATAATAGTAAGAATCATGAACTGAGTGGATATTGTAGGTACAGGGCTGTGCTCGGTCCTTTACCCACATTTTTGTTTAATCTTACAACTCTGCAAGGTAAATTTGCTCATTTTACAAGTGAGAAAATAGGTTTGGAGAGATTTTTTTTAAACTACAGAAAGTTAACTAAGCATCCAGTGGGAAGAGCTGATCTGAGAAGAATGAGGCCAATGGAAGGAGAAAAAGAGATGAGGGAGGGCATGGAAGTGAGCACAAAAAGAATGAGAGATCAGACAGATGAATCAGTCAGCAGACTGACCTGGTGGGGTAGTGGAGGTTCTTGTTCTACAACCCCTCAGGCTGTGGGTATATAAATGCCCTTGTCTGGGATATGTTAGCCTTCTGTGTACCTGGGGTATCTCTTTTTTCAAATGCTTTATAGGCGGGTTTGCAAACTCATTACATCAGTCAGGCAGATGGCACTAAGTGAGCTGGGGTTGGTATAAAGGATGAGTGGTTGAAACCGTGGCCAGTTAAGAGTATACATATGCCTTACCTAAACAGGGTGGTCCCCGCTCAGCTCCAGCTGATCACTGCCCTTAGGAAATGTGGGTGGACCAGGTGATTTGGCATATCTTCAGGTTTTTTCAGAGAAGCCATGTATCTGGATATTTGGGGGTGATTTCCAGCCTTTTAAAAACATCAAAATACCATATTGGCCCAATGAGCACTTAGTGGAAGGCGGATTTGTGCTTTAAATTGCGTCATGCCTTCTTGTTAGCTGGTGAGAGTAGGGTAGGTATTGTGTTCTTAGTACTAAGTTCTTAGGCCTGTGGGAAAGGATTTCTTGGTTACCTGAGCAAGCCTAGCCAAGGCAAGGGCAGTAGTTAGAAATGCTCTAATTTTAATTTTTCCATCACAGGGGATGTAGATGTCAGATTGTCGAGATAGTCTCATTTCAAGAAGAATTTAAACTTAAGCTAATTTTTAAAAAATTCATGGAAGATATTCCAATTCAGTGAGTTTTTTAGATAAATTCCTTTAAAAGGTTCCTTTTTAAGAATTAAGGCTATCAAACTGCCTGTTTTAGCAAACAATATATTAAACATAACATTTGGGAAGGAGGTGTTGAAGGACATTATTAGCATATTATCCCCTAAATTTAGATTTTGCCCAGTAGAAAATTGGTAGTGGATGTGCACTTTTTATGAGCAGTTTAAGGAGGTACTGAGGCAGTTGCTTTATTGAAAGTAGAAAGAGTTACATTGCTAGGGTGACACATGTCCTGATATACTAGATCAGTCCTGTTGTTCTGGCATAACAAAAGGACCTTTTGTCCAGAATGATAAATTATATGGTTACCTTATATAATGTTAATATGTTTTTTAGTTGGTGGTCCCTTTCTTGTAGAGGTGGAATGAGCCAGATATGCTGAATGACCTTGTTGCTTCACGTAAAATTAATCCCTGAAGCAAAGGCTAAACCAGTCTTCATCTCAGTGTGACTCTCTCAGCCCTCCCTGGAGGATCTTTGCTATTGCTGTCATGGTTTTGCTTGTCAGCAGCATTTAAACCATGATTGATTATTTCTATATCATCGTTTTCAAAGCCATCCTTCTTGTTAACTTTAACCTACACTTACATCTGTATCAAATTTAATTTGTGGTATGTGAGGGAGGCATAGCAATCCCCATTTCAAGGGTCTATACTAAAAATTATCCATAATCATCCTTAAATGACACTTTGGTGAAGGTAATAAAACATTGATTTTATAAAAGCACATTTCCAGGCAGATACCTTTTATTGCATGAAATTGAACATAACTGGGTTCTACTTTCCTGATGTATCAACTTTTTTTCAGAAATTATATTTTGTAATTAATTATATATGAGTGATATCATGTTCCACATATTTTTCAACTTGGAATAAAAATATAGAAGGCATATTAATCAAGATTGTGAATGAAAAAGTTTGAAGATATAGATGAAATCCAAAAATGACAGATCGAGAATTCAGAGTGATTTTAATGGCTTCAAACAATGACTGAACCATAAAAAAGACTAAATTTAATGGGTCGGAATATGAATTTCTACATTTAGATTGAAAATAATAGTTACATAAGTACAGGAATGAGGAAACTTATCTCAACATAGCTCATATGAAAAAGAACAAGAAGTAATGGCCTCTTAAAAGGTTAATGCGACCTTTCATTTCTGGTGGTGTGTGAGACTAGATACATTAAACTACTCTTCTACCACAAACCGAAATTAAAATGCTAGATAAGTTATATAAATGTGCCTTTAAAAATGATGAGAGGGAAACCTGGGCCGGAAAATGAAACTGAGAACTCAGTGAGGTGAGTGAAACGGCCAATATGAGAACACTTGTTGAATGCAGCAAATATGAGCTTTGATTTACTTGGTCTCCTGTTGCTCTCTCCACAGCCCAGAGCTTGTGGTAGGGGAAAAAAAAAGTTCAATAGATGCCTCCACATCAGTCTGGAACCCCCTAACGGCACTTTCATAGCGTAGCATTGAACTAGAACTAACTTTTTCCCTGATCTGCTCCCAATCCCCAGCAACTCTAAGGAGAACTGCCTATCTGATATTTCATAACCAATAACTAGCGTTCATGCAAGTTTGCAGTCCTAATTTAGACCTACCTGGGTGGTTCAAAAAAGACAATCTATAGTTATAAAGTGGTTTTTACATAGTAGCTCAAGGTAGAAGCTAGTGCAGATTCCTTCTGGAGAAATCTTTCTTCAACCCAGGCCTCAAAGTGTTCGAAAAATATAATTGCAAGAAATTTTAACTCACAGTCAAAATTATGAAACAGATAAGTCAACAAAGCATCATGAATCGAACCAGCCAGAGTAGTAGATAATAGAATTAGACATGGAGTATGGGGCGCCTGGGTGGCGCAGCGGTTAAGCGCCTGCCTTCAGCTCAGGGCGTGATCCCGGTGTTGTGGGATTGAGCCCCACATCAGGCTCTTCTGCTGGGAGCCTGCTTCTTCCTCTCCCACTTCCCCTGCTTGTGTTCCCTCTCTCTCTGGCTGTCTCTGTCAAATAAATAAATAAAATCTTTAAAAAAAAAAAAAAAGAATTAGACATGGAGTAATCGCAAATATAGAATGTAAAGTAACTTTGTTTTAAAGAAATAGGAATGTTAAAAATGTGAGTGAATAGCAAGTGAATATAAAAATGACAAAGGAGGTCTGAAAAAACTAAATAGAGCTTTGAGAAATTAAATATATAATTGGATTTTAAAAATCAGCACACAGGCTTAATGGTAAATTAGACCTAGCCAAAGAAAGAATTCTTGAACTGGAGGACAGTTCTGAGCTTTCTGACTGACCCACAGTAAGAAACTCATTGATTGACATGTGTGTACGTGTGATACCTATGTATAATTTAAGCCATTAGAGTTTCAAGAAATTGATTGTATCCTCCTAAGGGTAATGTTCTTTATTATTTTTCCTTTCTAATTTTCTCCTTTTCGTTTAAAATCAAAAGTTGAATCCAACCCAGGAAATTTTATAAATCATGGTGGGTCGTGACCACAGTTTTGAAGAAAACTGATTTTAATAAATTTATTTATTTTTTTAAAGATTTTATTTATTTATTCGACAGAGATAGAGACAGCCAGGGAGAGTGAACACAAGCAGGGGGAGTGGGAGAGGAAGAAGCAGGCTCAAAGAGGAAGAGCCTGATGTGGGGCTCGATCCCATAACGCCGGGATCATGCCCTGAGCTGAAGGCAGACGCTTAACCGCTGTACCACCCAGGCGCCCCTGATTTTAATAAATTTAAAAATACACATACCCTACAACCTAGCATATATCCACCAGCATTCAGAGTACTTTATGTGGCTCACCCCAGAAAACCTGGAAGAAACCAAAACATCAGTTGCAGAGAACATAACTATGGTGTGCTTTATACATACAGTGGATTACTGTAGGACTAAGTTGATAACTGAATGTGATGAACCACTAGTAAATACAGCATGGGCACCACCCCAGCAGAGTGCATGCTGCCTGGAAACAGCCCGCCTTAGCTCATACCTGTGCATAGGAATTCTTTTTGCAGCTTTGAAAATGACCGGATCACCCATCCAAGCAGCAATACAATATTGAATAGAAAAAGCAAGGTGCAAAAGATTATATGGGGTATGATTCCATTTATATGAAGTTCAGAAATTTGGGCAAGCTAAACACTATATCATTTAGGTATAAATGATTATTTTTCTAAAGGCAAGAGTACACACAGAATTTAGGGAAGTTTTAACCTCTAAGTGAAACGTGAGGGAGTGGGTTAGGAAGAGTCAAAAGGACCTTCAGAGATATTAGTAATTTTTTTTTTCATAAAACTAGTTGTGGGTACAACTAGAATTCCCTTGGAATTCTTTATACTTTGTATCTATTAAGCATTTAATGAAAGTAATTTAATAAAAAAGCCAAGGCAGAATCAACACAGGTAATAAATCTTTTATGCTGATCAGACCGTCTTTAGAAAGCCATTTTTAGTTTTGGGTACCAAATATCAAGGACATTAACAAATTGGAATATGTCCAGAGGAAAATATGCAGAGTGAAAATATAAACCTGGTCTTGAGCTTTCGTTTTTCAGATGCAGAGCATGTGAATTTTGAGCATGGGGCAGTTTTGGTTTTCCCAGGCCTGTTGGTTAGTATATGTGGAACGTGAACTCTGCGCTGTAAGTCTTAGGGCTGCACTTTTGTCGCACCATGCAGAAATGAGTTCTAAAAAATTTCTGCAATTCTTCTATAGTTTGGTAAAGTTTTTGTGTTTTTCTGTCAAATGCTGCAACTGTAGGCCTTACGTGGCATGTCGTAATATGCCAAACAGCAGCTCAGGAATGGGATCTTTCATTGCTGGGTTCAGACAAGCCCTGTGCTTTCCATAGCTCCTGAAGGCATCTTTAAATTCGGTAGTATCCGTCAAAAGGAGACACATCTGGGTAATTTTGTTTGGTGCCTTTTGGAGGAAAGGAGGACTCAGTCCTAGCATTGCTTGGTCTTTGGCTGTGCAGGGAGCCAGTTTGTCTGACCAGGGCCTTAGTTGGACATAGACATGGAAGCCTGGGCAGATGGTAGCCTTCATCTAGGTAATGATCACTTGAGGTAAAGGTATAAATTAGCAATTATTGAGGATCTGCAATGTGCCAGCTGTTGTTAGGCATTTTTTTTTAAGACTTAATTTTTTTTAGAGCAGTCTTAAGTTTGCAGCAAAATTAAGAGGAAGTTACCGAGATCTTCTATGTACCCCACACATGCATATCCTTCCCCATTATCAGCATTTTCCACCAGAGTGATACATTTGTCACAATTAATGAACCTACACTGACATATCATTATCACCCAAAGTCCATAGTTTACACTACTGTTCACTTTTGGTGTTGTACATTCTATGTGTTTGGACAAATGTACAATGATATGTATTCACCATTAGAGTATAGAGTTGCACTGGCCTAAAAATTCTCTGTGTTCTGCCTATTCATTCCTCCCTCTCTCTCAACCCATGGCAACCACTTACTGTCTCCATAGTTTTGCCTTTTCTTGAATGAATAGTTGGAATCACACAGTATGTAGCCTCTTCAAACTGGCTTCTCTTTCACTTAGTCATATGCATTCATCTTTCCTCCATGTCTTTTCATGGTTGACAGCTCACTTTTAGCTCTGAATAATACTCCATTGTCTGGATGTACCACAGTTTGTTTATTCACCTACAGAAAGACATCTTACATGCTACCAAGTTTTGGGAGTTATAAATAAAGTTGCTATAGACATCCACATGCAGGTTTCTGTGTGGACATAAGTTTTCAACTCCTTTGTTCGGATAAATACCAAGGTGCACAATCACTGGATCCTATGGAAGGAGTATGTGTACTACACACCAGACTATCTTCCAAAGTGACTGTATCATTTTGCATTCTCACCTGCAGTGAATGAGAGTTCCTGTTCCATTTGGTGTTGTCAGTGTTCCAGATTTTGGGCATTCTAATAGGTGTGTAGTAGTATCTCATTGTTTTAATTTGCATTTCTGTAATGATACATGATGTAGAGCATCTTTTCGTTTATTTCTTAGGCATTGTCATATAAAAATACTCTATTCCATTGGGAAGGAAGTGGTCTTATCCCATCTTACGGATGTGAAACTCAGGGAAGGGTGGCTAAAATCAGTATTTGAAGGAGAGAAGGCCTTCCCGTCAAGAGAGCAAGCTGCAGAGTCTTGGCTAGAGGCAGTGTTATGGCGTGTTTAGGAGCATAGGCTGTAGAAGACAGGGCCAGGTTCATATACAAAATCTGCCATTTGTTAGCAGGGTGAGCTGGGTTGTAAGTTATTTGCCTTATCAGGAAATGAGAAAAATAGTTACTTCATGGGATTGTTATGAGAAGTAAATAGTATGTATAAAGTACTTAAAACAGTGGCTTGGCACATAGAAAGTGGTATAAAATTAAGTGTTCAGAGAATTTTTTTCCCTGACTGTAGGTCTAGCAAGCAATTCTCCTGGTCTCTGTGACCCTGTAGCAGAGCCTGCCCTTAGTCTTAAAGAAGTGAGAAAGTTATGTCCAGTCTGGTTTCCCCAGCATCCCACCCAGAGGTGGGAGTGGCCTTGATGAATTACATTCATCAGTTCATCTTCCAGGACCCTTCATCTTCCAGGGACATAGAGATGTTGCTTATGATGCATTTATTAAAAGATGTAACAGGTACACTTACTCCCAAGAGCTTTGCTGTATAGACGAGGAATTGAGGCTCAGGGAGTTATGGGTGTCCCAAATGTACATCGTAGCAGAACTCAGATGAGGGTGTTTGCTGCACTACCTCTAGAACATGTGGAGGGCAGGACCACTCTTCTCCCTGGAGCCTTGACCTCATAGTGTCGATGACTTCACATTTCTTGGGTTGCCTGGACCATTGAGATTGTGGGTTCTGTGTCCCTTTTGGGGCCTGTGATGTGTAGGCCGTTGCTAGATTCCATCATGTCAGCACTGCTTGCCTCTTCTGTTAGCACATCGGCTGACTGCTCCTCTTAACCCAGTTTCTCTCTGCACGTGCAGGCATTAGACTTCCATTGGCTTCCTCCGTGTGTTTCCCTCACATTTGACCTATCATTTCCCTTTGTCATTGGCTTTTCACAACCCTGACCAAGTTCCTATTTATTTATTTCTCCCCCTCTCCTCTTCTGCCACTTCTGTTTGCTTTAATCATTTTCCCTTTTTTATCCTGTTTTCTCCCTTATTTATCCTTACACACTGGCTCTTGTATGTTTCTGCCATTTTTCCTGTATCTGGGGTCCAGAGTGGACTCTTGATTTTTAGAGTCATTGCTAGACAGTGAAGGGTATGAATTGGAATGTCATATGAGCTGACCAAAATCCACACATCATGGGAACTATGCAGTTTTGCCTCCTCACTTCGTTTTGATTAACCTGGACCCAAATTGAGCATTATTAGCACAGCATTACGGTCAGTATCATAAGGTTTCAGCAAGGGAAAATAAGATACCAAACCTGTGGGGATTATAATTCCAGAAATCATCCAAGGACTTCCCTTCCTTAAGGCACTAAGACAGGAAATGATAAGGTCTCAGAAATAGGTAAAGTATAATAATTACAAGTGCCTGGCTTAAATAGTGTTTAAACATAAAAATACTCTTTTCTTTAACTTAAGGTAGCCTTATTGCTTATACTCTTCTTTGAACTGAAATGAAGACATTTATTCAAGATTAACATACATTATGAAACAGTTCAATTTAAGAATTTAGATAATTGTTTAAAACATACTTGACCATGCTGAAATGTTACATGGTAATTGTCGATTTCAATAGCAGGATATTCCTTGCCTTCTATGTTTTTTGCCTTTTTTTTTAAAATATATGCTAACAATTTTCTATCAACTCCTATTTTAAAAGGAGAAATGTAAATCATTGTAACTTAAAATTAATTAGTGTTATTTTTAAAATGAATCCATCACATTTAAAAAATACCCTTCTTATGGTAGGGTTTTAAAAAGTTAGTTCTGACACCAATAGAAGGAAAATGGGAGAAGGTTCAACCTTCCGGTCAGAACTGTGAGATCTTTAAAAGCAATCTTGGGATTTTACTTGTTGTCTGATAGCAGTATTGAACAGATGGTAAATTGACAGAAATAAAGCTGGATAATCAAATCTGATAAGCTAAGAAGAGGTTAACTAGAGAAATATGTGGTATTGTGAAAAATTTCCAGGGTGATTGGGGAGTGTCATTACCTTTGTAGTTCATTTAAATCAAAGACCAGTTAACTTATTTGATTTTTTTTCTGGTCTTAGAAAGCAGCTCTTTCACAGGTATACCTATCCCGCCTAAATTCTTCTGAAAAATCACTGTGCCTCTAAAAGACCCTTGTACTTTCCTAAGCAACAGCTTTGTAGAAGGAGCCCACTTCCTTTTCTGTTCTTCAGGTCTTTTTCCCTGCAAACATTTCCATGAGTTTGATGTTTTCTCTTAAACACTGGGCCATGTGCGCTGTCCTAAACACTGGGCCACACCAAGATCATGCTGTTTCTTTCTAAGTGCTTGCTTAATGTAACCATTTAATACGTCCCAGTGTCACATTTATCTGATGCAGGTTCTACAGGGAAACATAGCTTCTATTAATGTTTGTTATGTTATGTTTGTTCTTTAACCTATATGCATTTAACAATGGTTTTTTTGGCCAACTCAAAGTGGAGTAATAGATCTTCAGTAAAAACACCTAGATAATTTGATGAATGCTTACCAAACTCTGCATTTGATCTGAAAACAACTCTGGTGTGTGGGTTAAGTGTTAGCTAGGGGAGGGAGACCCTATCCAAGCAACCCTTGGACAGCTTGTCTAGCAAAGCTTATGAAATGCATTTTTCAGACTTGTCTAACCAAAAGTGATTGCTCGGCTATTTCAAAAATAATTGATCATATCCTTTGTCTTATCCTTCTCCTTTGTCACTCTTCTGATTTCCTGTGTGACATTACTAACAAATCAGGCTAACAAGGATGCGTTTCAATTCCTACGGTTTATGGATCAGTTTATTAGGCCAGAAAGGGAAGGTGCAGTAAAGAATGTGAACACTTACTAGGAGCAGCATGGGTTATGTGAACTAACCTCAGATGGAAGTCTGGTAGAAAAAAGCAGGATCTGTCAAATCAAGTACTCCTGAATTCAAATCTGGATTCCCCCATTTACTAGCCATGTGATCCTGGAAAGGTACCAAATCATTGAGATTTTAGTGTCTTCATCTACAAAATGGGAATTGTCAGGATTTACCTTCACAGGGTAGTGGATAGCTTCTAATTATGCATGGAGCGTTGCCTGGCTCTTATTTTCTGAGTGGCTACTATAATGTCTGTAAAAGGCAGGAACTTGGTTCAGATCAGGTCACCTAATCTTTCTGAGCCTCAGCTTTGTCATCTGTATAATGGGAATTTCAACATATTAACATGAAAAAGCTCAAAAACTTTGCAGTCCTATGCAAGTGTAATGACTTATTTCACAAAGGCCTCCTGAATATCCACCAGGATATGAACTCTACTGTAGCTTTTTTTCAAGTCTTTTTGATGCTTCTAAAACATTCACTTGGTATTACTATTACTACATATTAGTTATGTCACACAAATACTGCAGAATTGCTGGAAAGAAACCCATATCTTATTCACATTTATAATCACTGCTATATTTTAAATATATTAAGGGTTTGGTAAATATTTATTATATAAATAATTATTTTTTGTTATTATCATTGCCCTCTGCTTTGGAAACTAATACAGCTAATAACATCATAATGGATTTATTTATACCTTTATTGTTTCTGTAATCATTTTATTTTAACATTTGATATGGAATATATAAAACCTAAGATACCTTTCTTACTAACATTGCATATTTCTTTTTGTACAACTGAATCATATTCACAGATGTAGGATGACTGTGAGTTTTGGTGTCAAAGAAGGAAAAAAACTTTGAATGTCCCTACCTTCTCTTTTATTAGAAAAACTAAAAATTCAGGAGAATTTCAAATTTGCATATTTATGGTTTTAATTTATTTTGTATATACAAAGATATCACTTATGAAAATGTGCTATTGCATTCTATTTATAGTTGAATATTTATTTATAGTTGAATATTTAAAAGGATTTTCTCTTTTTGATAAAAAGAAATGTGCTTTTTTAACTTTTCAGGCATCTTGAAATCACAGAAGAAAGAGTAGCTTCCTCCAAACCTTTAGACTTTTTCTTATATGACCTATAAGACTTGAACAACTAGAACAATAGGCTCCTTTCTGATTTCTACTGTAATAAAAATGCCACTGTTGTCCATTGATTATCCATCTGGTGGGCCTAGTTTAGAGGAAGGGAATA
Organism: Ailuropoda melanoleuca; assembly: GCF_002007445.2. NCBI lineage: Eukaryota > Metazoa > Chordata > Mammalia > Carnivora > Ursidae > Ailuropoda > Ailuropoda melanoleuca. The sequence continues at coordinate 23,669,053 of NC_048233.1, forward strand.
TACCCAACAATCAGCAGTCACTAAGAGATACCTACAGCAAATAAAAGGCTTGCATGCTTTGTTTCATTTATTAAAAAAAAAAATAGGAAAGGAAAGGAAAAAGGCAGTTCTTGAAAACTGGAATTTATTTTGCTCTTTAGTTGTTCTTACTCTATTTTGGTTTTGTTCAGTGTATAGGAATTGCAATGACTCGATACTGTGTTCATTTGCATCAATAACTTCTATTTTCATTCTTATAAACTAATTTCAATAAAGTCTGTGTATGTGACAATAGATACATATTAGTTATCTATTGCTGCATAACAAATTGCCCTGAACCTAGAGACTTAAAACAATCAATGGTTTTGTTTTGTTTTGTTTTATCTCACCTAATTTCTTTGGATCAGGAACCCAGGAATGTCCTAGGTGGGTGGCTGTAGCTCAGAATCTTACATAAGATTGAAGTCCAGGTGTCATCCCATGTTATAAGTAGTCTATGTGAAGGCTTGACTGGGGCTGGAAGAGCCACTTCCGAGGTAGTTTGCTCACATGCCTGGCAAGTTTGAACTGGTTGTTGGCAGGAGACCTGTTTCTTACCACGTGGACCTCTCTATAGGGCTGTTTGACCATCTGTAATAACATGAGCAAATAATCAGAGACCAGGATAGAAGCTGCATTGTCTTTTATGATCTAGCCTGGAAGTCACACATCATTTCCATTGATAACCTTGCTGGCTATACAAGTTAACTCTGCTCATAGTGGGAGGACAACACACAAGGGTACGAAGACCAGGAGGCAAGGATCTTTGCGGTCTATCTTGGAGGCTGGCTACCAAACTAGAATGTCTAATCTAATGTGCGCAAGTGTCCAGTGAATGTTCAGATAACCTAAATTTTAATTTTATAAAAAATAATATAATTACTAGAGTGTAGAGGTTTTCAGTTTTCACATCTTTTATCCCAAATTGCACATGTTGACATACATTGATTATTGGTCCATTTCAAGTGAATACAGATAGCAGTGCAAAATCTCCCTGCCTTCATGGAAAGGCAGATATTTCATTGTAATTATGCCAAGTGTCCCAACAGAGGTACATACTGAAGATGATGAGGTCAGTTGTTGAAGAACATGAGCTCTGAAGTCAGTTTGCCTGAGTTCAATTTCCGGCCCCCTTATTTATTAGCTATATGACCTTGGGCCACTTATTTAAACCTTTCTGTTCTTTAGTTCCCTTTTCTGATTATTCCCTTTTATTAGCTTACCTTCCTCATAGGGTTGTAGGGATTTAGGAAACAGTACCAGAGAATATTATTAACCAGCCAGTTGAGATTTCCCGGAGTGATCAGTTTGGAAGAAGGAAAGCTTCCAGGGAATGTGAATCATTTGAGTTGTCTCTGGAAGGGTAAGTTGGAGTTTGGTCAGCACAGGAAGTTGGTGGAGCCTGGGCGTGAGACACCAGCATGAATGAGAGTTAGAGGCTGAGTTGCTGAGCAGTGGGGTTGAGACTGGGGCATGTCACGTGGTAGCTTCAAAGGAAAGACTAGAAATAAGTTTAGACAGTTGGCATGCAAGGATGTGAAAGTCTCAGGTGGAGCCCCAGTACATTGTAAATGTTCTGAGATTATCTCAGTTTAAATCGCAAATTTCTTATTGCCTTTACAAGTCTTACAATTGCTTGATTTTAATGCCCATATTTATGGTTAGAAAATATTGTCACTACAGTTACAGACAAAACAAAAGAAGTTTGAACTTTTTTTGTAGAGGCTTTTAAAAACAGTAGAATGATAGAATTTGCTCTTTTTGTATTTTTTTGTTAAGTGGTTTGGGCAACGTGTTGAATTGTTAGGATGGTTATAGTAATCAGTAGGGAGAGGACTGAAGCCTCACAGGAGACTAGAGAGGTGACTACAAGTATACAAGAGCCTGAGACCCTTGCTTGTTGTCAGTTTTGGCATTTCCCACAGGCATCCCAAGCACGTTCCCAGAACACTGGCAAGACTAGGACACTGCCCAGCCCATTCCAAAGAACCTCGACTCATCCCGAATTTTGCAATTATAAAAATCTAAAAGGGAGAGATTTTAATGTTAAGCATATATGTAAGTATCATTTTGAATTATACTTAAGGAAATAGGCACAATAATCTTGGCCTTTAAATGTCTGGCTCTAGTATTGATAACCTTATTTTATGGATAAAAGAAGATAATGATTATGTCAATTTTAGAAACTCCTTCTCAACTGCCCACTTCCCACTTTCAAAAGATTTTTTTGAAAATAAAACTGAAAAGAAAGAGGAGACTTTAAAGAAGAAAAGACGGGTAAGAAATGAGATTTTTGATGTAAATAAATTAGAATCCCTTTGCCAAAGAGAGCTGGATTCCAGACGGCTTCTAGGCCCAAGGGTGGGAATTAGGGTGCTTAGTCTATTTAGCCTTTCTTACCTGGTTTTTAAGTCATCTTCCAGTACTCTCTCCCAGCGGGGCTGACTCTTCATTGCTTTTTGGATGGCATGCTCCATGAACAGGCTCTTTTACCAAGACAAATGAGCCTCAAATTTGTGTCTTTAGCTTCTTTAGGAGGTAGGTAGGTCCAGTTGAAGCTAGAAGGCTCTAACCCATCTGACATAAAATGATGAAACAGGAATTCTGTGGTATCTAGTTTGCTTAAAGCTTATTTATTTTCATGAGGAAGAATTTTAATGTGAGTGCTGCCCACTTCTTCTTTTAAAAGTTGGAAGCATATACTAATGCACCTTTGCACTGCAGCCATAACACTATGTAAGAAATAATCCAGAAATGGGTAGTGTTTTTATACAACTATTAAGTTATCTGAAATGTTAGTCTAATAACCACACTGAGAGACAATGTCTCCATTCAGGGATATAGTAGCCTTGCAAGGAGAGCCCATCTACGAAAGGGAAAATTTTGGAGTAACTTACCCCTTCCTCAGTTGTGTTTGAAATTTATATGTTTTCTGATAGCTTGTATTAGATTTGGGCTCTTTCTCTTTACACTATGTCTAATGTGATAGTTCATATTATTTCATAACCAAAATTTTAAGGATTGTAACTTTTCTGATGATATTTTCTATTCATAATAAAAGTAGTTTAGTGTCTTAGTGTGGAAAAAAAAATAGTTCATAGAAGATGGTCCTGTTACTAAAGTAAACCTTTCTATAAATAAATGCAGAAACATCTGTTAAGGGCATAGCCTGAATGTGGCAGACATTTGAATTGCGTCAATTCCCGCCTTGTGGCCAAGATTTCTTTCTTAGGCTTTCTTTATAACTAATGGCAGAGTTTCACATTCTCACAGCATTAGGCAATAGAATGGTCAAAAGAACTGGTGCCAAGTTACCCTCTTTCTTAGGTTAGCTAGTGGTAATAATTTATACTCACCAAGGAAAAGTGTGGCATGTTTTTGTTTTTATTTTGAAGACTGAAAATCTGAGATCTCTCCTTCAATGTTTACTTTTAGGCCCTGGCTTTAGGCAGTTTTCCAAATGTCTAACTGCTAAACTGCTTTCAAGAAATTATTGCGGTATCTCAGGAAGCTTTGGTCAGGAGAAAAAGGTGGCACACAGCCTTTCCTAGAACACCCATCAAATGACCTTTTTCAGAAACAACTGAGATTCTTCTTTCAATGGCAGAAAAATGCCAATTGAAACCAAACAGAAAACAAACTCACCCCACAAGTATTGTAGTTCAGACGAGTAAGGGGGGAGGTCAAAGAGGGGCTGAAAAATTCTGCTTGGGAAGACTTTTGAAGCTAAAACTTGTATTTTGCTGTTTGAGGATTATAAGTTAAAATGGGGTGGTTTAGCGTTTTTAAGATAAAAATTAGCCAGGACTGTAAGAACACTTATGTACCTTTTCAGGTGCCTGTGTACCTCTTCCTAGAATACCTGTCTGGTGCTCTACTCTTCCTCAAGACTACCTCAACACTCCTCCCACTTGGGGACTCCAGCGCCGCCCGTAAGGTGAGTCTGCAAATTTGTACTCCTTGCATATGTCCTAGAAGAGTATCATTTAAAGTGACATTTTAAAAACAACTTTTCAAAATTTTGGGAGATTTTGAGAGGTTGTGTTCACTGGTGAACTCTTAAGAATCATCATCTGTAAGCCCTATATTTAGGTAAGTATGAAGTTAAATTAGCAACAGTAAAATATAAACCCTAGGTTCAAATTTGGGTTGACACTAATAGCATTAAATCTGAAGCAAATTTTTGCAAATTAGTATGTCACCACTCTTAGGTTTCCTGAGCATTATTCTACTCATGCTTTAAATTGGCTCTTGATTGATTGATTGATTAAGTTTTTACTTTAATTCCAGTTAGTTAGCATACAGTGTTATATTAGTTTCTAGGGTATAATATGGTAATTCAACACTTCCATACATCACCCTGTGCTCTTCAAAACAAGTGTACTCCTTAATCCCCATCACCTATTCAACCCATCTCCACCCCCCTCCCCTCTGGTAACCATCAGTTCTCTATAATTAAGAGTTTGTTTCTTGCTTTATCTCTCTTTTTTCCCTTTGCTTGTTTGTTTTGTTTCTTAAATTCCACATATGAGTGAAATCAGATGGTATTTGTCTATCTCTGACTTATTTCACTTAGCATTATACTCTCTTGCTCCATCCATGCTGTTGCAAATGGCAAGATTTCATTCTTTTTTTATGGCTGAATAATACTCTATTATATTAGAATATATATGTATCACACCTTTATCCATTCATCAATCGATGGATAGCAGCCTCTTTTAAAGCAGAAAAGTATTTCTAACAGTGAAAATTGGAAGGTCTGAAATAGCTTATAGTTTGATAGGTCTGAAATAGCTTACAGTTTGAGCTTCCATCCTTTAAATAGTGTAATTGGCTTCATTAAGTAAAGGGGGTCACAGAGTCTCTTGAGGTGGGAACATACAACTGAATTAATTTTCACTTGCTTTTTGTATGCTTGATGTGTATCCTGTCTTGAACTCTAAAGTGACTCATTGGTCTCAGAAGGGAAAACAATTTGACCTTGTTTGTAGTATGTGAATCACTTCTGAATAAACTGTTCACATTTTACAGGTGAATAAACTCTTTAAGGGCACCAACCAGCACGCTGTCTTGTAAATTCCTTAGTTCCTCATTTGCAAAAGTTATGTGCTTGCATTTTTGCCTCAACGATGATTTTTGAAGGTCTTACATAAATTAATTCCCCCCTGAAATAAAAAGTATAACCTTAGAGCCTTGTAGTAATTGCTAAACTATGTGGAGGGAAATGGATTCCTAAAACCACAAGTCCATATCCTCGCTTGTTCAGTTTTCTTCCTATAGACTCTGTTGCACTGCTGGTGGCAGTAGCAAAATCCATGACTAGAAGGCCCCAAGTGTTGAAGGTGAAAGACAGTCTGATTCTAATAGAGCAGTTTTGTTATATCCTTGTCAGAGCTGAAAAATTCTAGGTAAGCCCTGTTATTTGCAATATAGTCTAAAGAAGAAAAGTATAAGGAACAAAATGTATTATATAGTCCCACTTACCACAGTTCTCTCCATAATTGTGTAGTCACTTAAATTTTAGATTTAGCTTTCATAACCGATAAAGCTATTCTGTAAATCTTTTCTTTACATTAATTATTTTCTATTTTGGAGGAATTATGTAAAAGTTATACCAAGAGGAATTCAGATTTAATGTTTAGAGATTGTATACACTTGGGTTTGAATGTTTCAGTTTTTGTTTCTTCTAAGACACGGGTAGTTATCCCCTCATACAGGTAGGAGATATAGGAGTTGCTTGGAGTTTGCTGCTAAAGAGTTAATCTTTTGGGGCGCCTGGGTGGCACAGCGGTTAAGCGTCTGCCTTCGGCTCAGGGCGTGATCCCGGCGTTATGGGATCGAGGCCCCACATCAGGCTCCTCTGCTATGAGCCTGCTTCTTCCTCTCCCACTCCCCTTGCTTGTGTTCCCTCTCTCACTGGCTGTCTCTATCTCTGTTGAATAAATAAATAAAATCTTTAAAAAAAAAAAATAAAAAAATAAAGAGTTAATCTTTTGCTATTTCTTCTCAAATGTTTAGTATGCTAAAAATTAACAGCCTTTGATTCTTGACTTCAAGTGCATAGAGACTTCCTTAGCTTACTGCCTTGTTTTCCGTTTTTAAATGGAGTTTTGTCTGTTTTAAATAAAGGAACCATTCCTGGATGTGGTAGAATTATACAGAAAACTGTTTTGCTCTTGCTGGCTTCTGAAATAATCCAGTTTACTCATTGAAAGAGGATATGTGAGTTCCCTAAACCTTTTTGAATGAAGCATCTAATTTCAGTCATGTTAACTTCAATAGCAACAAAACCAGCTTTGAATTCTCAGTATTGCTACGCTGTAAAACTACCTTAATTTTTTTTATGGAGCAGCTTTAAATTTTTAATATCTTACAGTCAGAATATTTCTACTAAATTACATTTTCTCCACAATGATGCAGTTTTTCCTGAGCCATTATTCATTCTTTTAGGGAATGATAGAGAATAATTCACATTTTATTTATCACAAGGCTTCTTTTCCTAGATTTGTAAATTTGAGGCTGTTTGAGAACAAACTTTAAAACTCCTATTTTATGTTAAAAAGACAGATTACATAAAACAAAATAAGGTTTTGCAGATAATTTATTTGCTTCTCTCTTTGTTTGGAATAGGACTGCATTTTTCTCCCATCCCCCTTTTCTGGTACTTTCCTGTTAAAGGTACTAATAAAGGGAAAAGAGTGATAAGCAGGACTTAGCCCTATAATCTTTCAAAACTGCCTTGTAAGTAATTTCCCATAGTTTCTGTAATGAAGCTTATGATGGTAGTATATTGTGCTTCTGGTAGTGGGGAGTAGTTTCAAAATACTCTCAACATTGCATATTTTAAGCTGTGTGTGTGTGTGTGTTCGTGTTTCAGGTTAGGTTTTCTGCCCCATGTAGATTTAGTGGAATTTATTTTTTATAAGCTTATACTTGGTTTTAATGGTTTAGATGGGAGCATTTCTAAATAAAACTGGTAAAGAGATGTTTATTGTTATAGGTAATTCGTGCACACAGATTTTAGGAGGCTCGAAATGATCTTTTGGCAGAAAAACTTGGTAGAAGAAGGGGGGACATTTTCTGTAATTTAAGTTGTCATAGTAACCTGCATCAAACCCATACTTGGAATCCAGGCTTGAAGAATTTCAGTGACAATAAACATTCCAATTGCATTCATCTTTTTTTTTCCCCCTCTGAGAAAGGAGCCATCAATTGTGATCTAATTATTTCATTTCTGTTTTTAGAAGATGAGTAGCAGCTTGCATTTTTTAGCACTTTGAAATTTCCCTGGCAGAGTAAAAATGAAAAGTTAGCTTGTTTATATTTGAACTTGGCATTTTCTGATAATGTATCTCAAACTATGTCAGAAGACAAGATAGGTGTTCAATATAACGGTTACTTAATAAAATATGAAAAAAACAGAATTTGATAAGGATTTTAAGACATTGCCACATACATTTGTTAACATGCCAGTTTTAATATTAAAAGTATTCGAATCTGATTTTCATAGAACTCTGATCTGGGAATGTTGGGATTTTCCTAATACAAATTGTTAATATATTTATTTTATGGCATCTTGTACTTAACCATGAATGTATTTAAATTAAAAGGATGAGGTATCATTTTTATTAGCAGAGTAAGTTTACTTTGAGAAATTTGTATCTAGGCATTTTTTTAGATATGCTGTCGTTCACAAAGGACAGTAGAATATTGTTTCTAAAGACAAACCGTTTTTAGGGTTTGCTTCACTCTTGCTTTTTGCAAGATACTGATTACTAATCAAGGTAATTTGGAGTGAAAAACAGTCTCCTTAAGCAAGGAACATTAGGAGAAATAAGGAGATAAAGGTGTGTGTGTCCGTTCATTTTTGGAAACTTGGCAAAAAAAATTGGAAGAGTTTGTGACTAGTCTAATTAATAAAAATAATATACAAATTTAGCAGTTTTTAGATGTAACTGTAGCTATCTGTAGATAAAAATGATAAGACTCTTGTAGAAACTTTTCCACATATGTATGAGACTCTTAATAAAATGGATAGTATTTTGAAAAACGTAAATCAGAATTTGAATTTTAAAAAGTATAAGGTAATAAAAAATCTTAAAAAAAAAAAAACGTAAATCAGAATTTGAATTTTAAAAAGTATAAGGTAGATGTAGAAAACCTAGATAATCCATTTACTGGGAAACTGAAGGAAAATATAATCACCTATTCTCTCCCTGTTTAGAGATATTTACTATAAATATTTTATGGAAGTATCTGCAATTTTATAAAGAAATTAGGAATCAGCCTGTCAATAGCCAAAATACTAATAATGGTGAAACACTAGAATTTTGTCTCCTGTTAGAATTAGCAGCATACTTGCTTCATCAGTACTAATGTAACTCTGGAAATCTAGCCAATGAATTAAGAACAGAAAAAGAGAACTATTGGAAAGGACAAAATTATTTGTAGATAATAAAAAATGCCCAAGATACTCAAACTAATATAGTAAAATTCCATTGTAAATATCATGATTTGTATAGTAGTAATAATCAGTTCAAAAATAGAAAAAAAGAGACCATTCATAGTAGCAACAAAAATTTATGCCAAGGATTAAACTCTGGAAGAAATGTGAATGACCCATGGGCAGGAAACTATTAAACTTCATATAGACCTAAAGATTTGTTTAGTCTTAGTACTTAATAAAGGAATGTCATATTTGGGATATTATATCATTGAAGTTTCAAAAACATGAACGTGAGACATATATGAGTGACCTTTATGTAAAATGTAGCATAGACCAATATAATTCCTAATGTTGGCTGTGGGAGAAGATGGATCAGAATGCTCATATGATGCAACTACAGGGTAGACAGTGTTGCAGCCAGTAATGGAATCCGTCTACCTACCTACCTACCTACCTACCTATTTACATACCTGCTTATTTATAGATAATTTTTTTACTATTTAACGAAATGGAAAAATGAGAGTAACCTAAAAAGGAACAATGTCAGGACACCTTGTATTTATAACCTTGTATTATAACTTTGTATTTTTAAGTATATTTACATAGAAAATAAATGAGGAGGCAATATACAAAGTGTTAATGATGATTATCTGCAAGTGGTAGAACTACAAGAAAATTATTATTATTATCAAATTATTATTATAGATTCTCTAAAACAAATATATTTATAATCAGAAATTTGAAAATAGATTTAGTTTTCTAAAAATCTAAGGTTAATCAAATGTGTAAGATTTCATTAGCTATCTTCTTGAAAAAAATTATTGTAAAAACATTTATTGAGATGGATTATGTACAGGATTAAATAACATGGAGATCATCAGAGTGTCTGGTTAGTGCTGTACAAACTGCACTCCCCGGCTACCGTTCATGTTAGACTGTGGTGTATACCTGTGCATCGTATTAGACTTTGGTGTACACCTTATGCCTCCTGGGAGTATGGGGCCCAACATCCCTGAGAATGATAAAAAGCAATGTGTTCCGGTGTTTAAATGTCAGCCTTTTCCCCATGCCTATGTATCAAGTGCCACAGCAGTTTAAATGTTCAAATATTGATTGCCAGTGACATTGAATCAAACTTACTAAAATCTTTATGTATTAAGTGGGAGAATTAGGACAGTTATTTTAATTATATTTTGATATTTACCCTTCTCTCCCCTTTCCCATTGACTCTACTCTTTTGTTTACAGCAATTACACCTAGGCAAGAAATTTAATAATTTTTAGGAAATACACCCAGTGTGAGATGCTGTGCCTCTGAAGTCTTAAGTGTTAACTTTGTTTAATTTTTTTGTGCTGTTCTTCCTGAATACAGCTTTTAACAGTGGACTTGTTTTTTCCAATAATTATGGATTTGCGGGTACCACCACTCCTTTGTGACTAAGGAAGAACTTCAGTCTCTCTGGCATGTAAGACCCTGAAAATGTCCTGGCACAGCCTTGAACCTGTCTCATCACAGGGCACATATCCCTGAGGTGAACGTGGTGAGCCAATTCCCAACAACAGGAAGCATGCTCTTTAAAGAATTGCAGTTAATGACAGATGAACCACTTTTAAGTTTAAATGAAATTTGCTTTTACATTGTCACAAGAGTTTTCAGGTTTGTTTGTTTAATTTTCTCCTAAGACAATGCTTGATACTAAAAATTGCTTTTCTGACAAAACATGTCTGATACCTTCTATTTTTCTGAAATTCTAGAAAAGAGGTTTTGAGCAAAGCATTAGTCCTTGTATTTTTTAAAAAATTGCTCATTTTTTAAAAAGTAATACAGGTGAATTTAAAATGTGTACAAAGGTATAAAGTGAAAAACAAGATTACTTTCTAGATACTTTCAAGATACTTTCCTCTGTATTTCCTCTACTTAAAGGTAACCATTGTTAACAGTTTCTTGGGTATCTTTGCAGAAAATGTGTACCTATGACATGTATTTATGCCTTTTTAAACTTAGAATAATAGTTGCGTGTGTGTGTATTACACAAGATTCTTTACAGATTGGCTCCTTTAATTACCAGAATAAACTTAAAGGTAGAAATGATTATCAGACTGCATGTTGAATTGGTGGGAGTTCAATGAATGTTTATTATTCTTCCATTTGGCTGAGTTTATATATAAAAATAAGGATAGTGTGTAATTACTTGATATACATGAGACTATGATTGAGTTTACTCCTGATTGCACCAGTGAGTATCATCCTCTGTGACCTGATTTCTGTCCCTATAAATTGAAATGGTGCCTCTATCTACCTGAATGTTGGTAGGGAGAATATAAAAATTAAACAGGGCCAAAATACAAAATCAATTTTTGTTCTTAGATACTACTAAGATAATACTAAGGTAGTAATGATACCATAACATCCCTTCTAATTTTAGAAAGGCAATTTCTTTTATTTAGAGTGGACCTCATGGAAGTTCTTAAAGTAGATAGGACAGCATCCATATTTTCTGCCCTTAAGGAATATATAGTCTCACCAAGTAAAGAAGATTCACACCAGATGGGAAGCATAGTTTTTATTGCCAGGTGATAAACTCTTGAGCTTGCACTCTCTTTCCGTCTTTCACTCTTCCTTTCTTTCATATTTCAACCAGAGTATACTTGGCTCCTTAGAAATTTAGGGAAACTTGTCTTTTTTTTTTAAAGATTTTATTTATTTATTTATTTATTTGACAGAGACAGCCAGCGAGAGAGGGAACACAAGCAGGGGGAGAGGGAGAGGAAGAAACAGGCTCATAGCAGAGGAGCCTGATGTGGGGCTCGATCCCAGAACGCTGGGATCACGCCCTGAGCCGAAGGCAGACGCTTAACGACTACACCACCCAGGCGCCCCTAGGGAAACTTCTCTTAAACCTCCAGTTTCAAAACTTATGAAAATCTCCCCATGATCATGCTAACTCTAGAGTCTTTGTGTCTCCAACAAGCATCCTTGCATCAGTCTTTGCCTTGCCTCTGTGCATATTCTTCGTTTTGAGAAGGGTTAAACCCTTCTCTTTTAATGTTTCTGTGAGAGCACAACACAACACACACGTACACATACATTAACACCACTTAGTAAAACCAAAGATCTGGGACTTAGAGGAAAGAGACTCCCGTTGCAAGAAGGGCAACCTTGATAAATCTTCCTGGATTCTGGCTTCATCCTTATCCCTTCCTTCTGGGATGTCTCAGAAGCTGTCAAAAACTGCCATGTATCATCTGAACTCATCAATCTGGGTACAAGTCAGCTTATCTCATTATTAATTGTGTGACCTCGACTGCTTAGTCTCTAAACTCCAGTTTTCTTACTCAGATGTTAGGTAAGATTAAATTATGCAGTGGACTCTAAACGTACTGTGGTTAGGGGTACCCATCTCCATGAAGTTGAAAATCCATATATAACTTCTGACTCCCCAGAAACTTTACTAATAGCCTACTGTTGACTGAAAGCCTTATCAATAACATAAATAATTAAAAAATATTTTGGATGTTATATGTATTATATACTATACTCATACAATAAATAAGCTAGAAAAAAGAAAATGTTAAATTCATGAGGAAGAGAAAATACATTTACACTCTATACTGTATTTATCAAAAAATACACATAAAAAGTGGACCCACACGGTTCAGACCTGTCAGAATCAACTGTATATGTAAAGGTCTTAGCATGTACAAAATTCAGCGTATGATAATTATCACCTTTTTTTATTTTTTAAAGAGTGATGTTTTCCCCAAGTGCTTCAATCGTGTTTCAGACTTAGGCTAGATATACTTTTATATAAGCAGCCTTTCACTCTTCTGTACTTATGGAAACTATATAATTGTTCAAACCAGACACTTTGGAGAGTGAAACATGGCACTATAGATAATTATGCTGGGATAACGATGTAAACCATTGCTGTTCTAGGCAAACCAGGATGAGTGGTCACTTGGGGTATACGCATAGTGCCTGACCACAGTTCATGCTCAGAGAACACAGGTCATTGTCATTGAATGACACAATGAGGATATAGGACAAGTGAGGTCACATTCATCTCTTTGATCTTTAGTTCCTGAAACTCGTTAAATTGAGGTTAACAATAACTAGCTCATAGGGTGCCTGTAAAGATTAAATCAAATTGTGATCACATAAAACACAGTATATATGTGGAAATTAGACACCTGTTAATTCCCCTGTCCGTCTGTGCAAATTACTTTAGCTGTGCTGATGGATAAGTGTTGTGTATAGCTGTGTTATATACTTCCTTAGTGTGTCTTTGTAGTTCATTTGACTGGACATGGTAGGTGGTAGTCATAACCAACTGCACATGTGGTTCCTCAGTTTACAATGGAGAGTTGGTCTATATTGCGTCAATTAAGCACTTTTTAACATTGAAAGGCATGAACTATCGTATTAAGGAACGACACCTACTTTCCCTGTAAATTCTCTGTGGTATGTTTTTTGTGTTTTTTTTTTTTCCTTTTGTGCTTTTCTATTTTTTGGATGATTCATAGTCTAAATAGGATTTTTTTCCTTAAATATTTCAAATATGAATGTTTATGCATTTAATAGACTTTGTGTGAATGAAAGACACTTGTTTTGCACATCAGCTGCAGAGATATATTTCTTTCTTGGGAAAAAAAATCTAGCTGAAACCTTAAAAATTAATAGAATAATTGGTAATATATATATATACACCAAATTTGATTTTCTTATAATTTATAAATAAATTTTAACAACACAAAACTGGAGGAAGTAATAGGCCTCAAGATTTGGGTCTTTTCCAAAATGACCACAGCATTTTCACCATTATCCTCCATAGTTGTTCTCTTCATTAGCAAATCTACATTCAGACCTGATATTGCACCGTCTTCAGGCTTACAGACAGGTAGTGAATGATTTTAGTTATGTCATAAATTATGCAATTGTGCAATGAAGAAGGTGTGATGGGAGCATATGGGGAAGAAGTTTGTGCAAAAATGAAGGAAGGCTGCTTGTGGATACCATTTAAGTTAAGTGTGTAAAGGTGAGTAGGTTTTTAGGAAGTGGGGAGAAAGCCTTTGAAAATGGCCTGGGAAATAGCATATGCAAAGCCTAGAACGGCACATAAGAGCAGAATGTGTTTGGGGCTTAACTAAGTGTAAATATGAATGTGGATGGGAAGGAGATGACTAATTTAAAAAATGGGATTATTATTCTAATTGGTACAAACAACCTTTTATGTGTCTCTGGGCTTTATTGTATTGAAAGGATCAAAATTATAAGTAGATAAAGTTCTATTTGGAAAAGAAGTGCAAGTGTTAATGTTTTGGAGCAACCTAAACTTCAGAAATCTCTGTAGGGAGAAAGATTACTCACATTCTTTATTCTTAATAATTTCTCTGTAATCTTAAGATATTAAATTTTTGATATCCTCATACCTCAAAAGGATATTGCTACTTTAAAATGTTCGCACTTAAAAAATGAGATATAGGATGCCTGGGTGGCTCAGTTGGTTAAGCTTCTGCCTTCGGCTCAGGTCATGATCCCAGGGTTCTGGGATCGAATCCCACATCAGGCTCCTTGCTCAGCGGGGAGTCTGCTTCTCCCTCTGCCTGCCTCTCCCCCTGCTTGTGCTCTCTCTCTGTCTCACTCTCTCTGACAAATAAATAAATAAAATCTTTTTTAAAAATTAGATATAAATAACATTAAAAGCTATACTATTTTCAGCCAGTTGATTTAACATTCCATTCATTTTGTTAACATTTTCTCCTGTGAGCTGCTCTGTAGCCACCAGACAATTTTACTGTGCAAATTTTTTGCAAATCTTGCCTTGTCAAAATGTGAATTGTGTGAGGGATGAAATGATTAAAAATTGCTTTTTTTTTTTGTTCAGCAAATAACACTTTCAGAAAAAAAATGCTGATATTAACTGCCATTTCTATTCTAGTTTGCTCCTAAGAATTGTTTGAATGTATATACTCCATCTTTTTATTATATCAAGAAGTAGAAATATAAATAATGATTTTTACTATCAACAAAATAGTAATTTCATATAGTAATATTTATATCCTCATGTGAAAAATAAAATAATGTCATACGGGTGACTACCTTAGTTCTTGTGCCATCTTGCCTGCTTCATTTTGTATTTTCCCTGTGCTGTACTATAGCATACACATGAAATCTTTATTTTTTACTTGGAAAGCATTGTGAGCATTCAGATTTGAACTAGAAGAAACCAAGACCTGGTTGGAGACTGATTTGCTCCCTTTAAACATCTTCTCTAGGGCAGAAACTCTTCTACACGTATTTGTGGTCCTAGATAAAAATCTGTCAAATAGGTGAATATATTTCTTACAACCCTAATCAGTTCATGTTCTTTCCTGTACACTTATACTTCCCCCATCCATTTTTCTACTGCAAAATGGAAGTCCTAGATTTCAAATTATGTGTAATGCATAGTTGTTGGCTATCATAATCCATCCCCAGCTCACAAGAAAGCCAAGCTCCAATAACATGTTAGGACAAGGGGACTATCTGGGCTGAGAACCAATGCATACACCAGAATATTTCTGAATAAATTTAATTTCCACACTCAAGATGGCTGGCACTTTGTGCTTTTCAATATGTTGTTCATGCTGCTTCTGATTAAACCGCAGAGTCAAGAGATTCTGTTGGATCAGAGACTGTATTTCTAGAATAGTGTTTCTAAACAGGAGTAGTTCCACCATCAGGGGTGTTTAGGAAATTTGTGAGGACGTTGTTGGTTATCCCAATGATTGAAACAATGCTCCTGGCATTTAGTGAATGGGTAACAGAGATGCCAGGCATCCTGTGGTACACGGGACAGTTCCACAAAGTGCTGTTCGAACGCCTCACTCTGTTTTCCTATTGAAAAACCACAGCTGAATGTAACCTTTTACATGTATACACAAAGCATTTTTGCATAGTCTTAATATATAATGAGTTTTCCAGGAATGCAACCATTATGGAAATCAAGGAAAAACATATTTAATTCAGGATTTGAAAGAATTGTTCCCCAGCTTAATAACCATGCCACAGACAGCAGTCCCCCTTGTAGTATTTGAGTTTCTACCTGCACTTAAAGCTGTTGCATTTATGGTATAACCATACTTGAGAGATATTGCAGATTCAGTTCCAGACTATTGCAGTAAAGCAAACAGCACAATAAAGCGAGTCAAATGAATTTTCTGGTTTCCCAGTGCATATGAAAGTTATATTTACACTATAGTCTATTAAATGTATAATAGCATTTTGTCTAAAAAAATGTTAATAACTTTATTTAAAATACTTTATTGTTAAAAAATATTGACCATCATCAGAGTGGTAATCACTGATCACAGATCACCATAGTAAATATAATAATAATGAAAAAGTTTGAAATGTTGTGAAAATTACCAAAATATGAGAGAGACACAAAGTGAGAAGATGCTCTTTAAAAAAAATGGTGCAAAGAGACTTGTTTGTTGCAGGGTCGCCACAAAACTTCAATTTGTAAAAAACACAGGCTCTGCAAAGTGCAGTAAAGCAAAGCAGAATAAAACAAGGTGTGCCTGGAAAGGCATAAGCGTCTGACTGCTTCATTATGTCTTGTCATTTACATATTTAAGTTCATGTCTCTCTGTTATAAAGTATTTTTCTTTTATATCTTTCTGGATTTCTTGTTGAGAATAGCCTGTTTGGGGGTGGAGGAAGCACAAGGGTAGAAGCAGGAAGACTCATTAGGAAGCTCTTGCAGTTATTCAGGTTAGCGGTTATGGTAGGGTAGATAGAGATAGAGCTGACAGGATTTCCTGACATTACATAAGGCTTATGAGAGAAAGAAGTCAAGGATAACTTTAGGCCTTTGGGCCCAAGCAACTAAAAGGATGCATTCTAGTTGCTTTTAACTGAGATGAAAGAGTGTGGGTGCAACAGATAAGGGGGGTAAGAGTAGGGGTTCTTTTCAGACGTGTTGAGTTTGAAATGTCTGCTGGACATAAGAGTAGCAATGTTGACTAGGCATCTGAATGTGAGTCTGAAGTTCAGAGAGGGGTCCGAGCTCGAAATACATGGGACTTGTCAAGTATATGGTATTTCAAGAAATAATCAAGTTGAATGAAATCAAGGGAGTGAATATAAATGGAAAAGAATAAAGGACCTATGATTGAGATTTGGGATTCTCAAACAAATAAAGCTTAGAGAAGAGATTGAGAAGGAATACCAATGAGGTTGGAGGAAAAACAAGAGAGAGAGTGCAGGTGTTCTAGAAGCCAAATGAAGAAAGTGTATCAGGAGGAGGGAGTGATAAACTGACTCTTAGATTTAGCAATGAGCTAAACAAGATGGATGAGCTTGGTTTGGGTGGAGAGATGGGTGTTAAGAGCCTAACATCTTAACCATTTTGACTTATAGGCAGAATGGCACAGGGCCTTTAGACTAAGGAAAGTGAGGCACCTACAAGGGCACAAAAACATATAAGGAGGCACTCACTTTTAGAGTCATGCAAACACAGTGTTGGCACTTGAGAATGATGCCTCCTTGCATTTTGCACCGTAGGTGCCCTGCTTGCTACACACCACCTCATTCCCCTGGTCCTGAGAATGGGCACTGTGGTTTAAGGAACAATAGAGAACTCTCTTTCCCTAATTATCTCTTTTCATATTACCAGTTGGAGATTAATATGCTTTAGTCAGTCTGATAGTTCTCTCCTTCCTTCATATCTGGTCGACTTTGGCAACTAACCAACATAAGGAAGACTTGGTAAAGAAGAAAAGAAATGCTTCTGGGCTGCAAAATTCTATTGTTAGTGATGAGACAGAGTGGGGAATGATTGGTTGGGGCCTTTGGGCCAGGAACATGAAATTTTGGGTACCTAAGAGTCTGGAGAGAGAGAACTGGGGGATAGAAGGGAGACTGGTTAGGATCAATTCTGTTTACGAAGACTAGAGTAGAAACTGTCCCTCTCTAGCTTAGTACATTCGTTATTTTTAAGTTTTAAGGGCCCTGGTACCATTATGTCTTTCCATCTTTGGAATCCAGGGGTGATAGGAGGTTATCACTTATCTTGTTAGTCTTAAGAATTGAGTTTCTTGTTCTGCCCAGTGTAGATCTGAGAAGGATCTTCTGAGGTCATCTGAGGAAATATCCTTCGTACCTCAGAAACTAAAGGAAGCCTCATAGCAACATCTGCAGAACCCAGAGAATTCTCAAGGCTTTGTGTCCTGGAGAATATTGTCATGTGGTCTTGTGCTTGTTGCCTCTGAGGGAACCATGGTGGTAAAGGTATAATAGAGAATCACAGACCATCTTGGTCATACTATCTGAGTTGACAGATTCTCATACAAAGAACATTTAAGACCAGATGTGTAGAGATGGTGCAGATGTGCTTGTATAGAAAATAAGAGTCAACTGAAGGAATGGTGAGGAGAGATACACAAAGATGGCTCTGAAGAGCTTCCATCAAGAGGAAGTGTCTGGAGGGGTGGGCAGCAGACACACTTTGAAGATAAAGGATGAAGGTGGTTAGAGATATGGACAGTAATTCTCTTATAATTGGGAAGTTGCTGATTATGAGACTGAGAAAAAGCCCCCTGAATTTACAAGTGAGAAAATTTTCTTCATTTTAAAGTGGCTCATGGAATGGCAAGAAGTCCATGACTATGAATGAAATATAAGGTAACTGACTAATGATTGTATTTCTTTTAGATCTGAAGGTATTTCACGGTGAAAGTTATACCTTTATATATTGCAGCCACATATGAATGAATCTGGGAGCAGTACTGTCAGACGACAGAAGTTTTTATTGAAATTTCTTTTGGGTTGAGGCCTGATGCTGCTTTAGTTTGTGTTAGTTCCATATCTAAGAGTTGACAATCATACGCTCATGGAAAGAAGTCCTCACTGAAAATAGTAGACATTTGACTTTATTCAGTGTTACATAATCAGGAGGTCCTTTGAGAATTTCCCCAGAACTTATTTTCTGAAAAATTAGTCAAATATTTCCCAGAGGAGCTTTATTCTTTTTCATAAGCAATATTATTTTTGTTAGTAGTAATTGTTCTTCTAGGCCCTTGCTGCTTCTTCTCTCTATTCCCACAAATAGCTGAGTCAAGTAAATGTGAGGACATAATTAATTAACTGAGAAACGGAGATTGACCCATGAACTTCAGTTTAAATCTAGTATCTTTAAATCTTTTGTTATCATATGTGTGGCAAATAGTAGACCTTTAGTGTAGTAAATGCTTTTTTGAAAGTGTTTTGTTTTTTTTTTTTAGTTTTGTTTTTTTTTTAAGATTTTATTTATTTTTTCGACAGAGATAGAGACAGCCAGCGAGAGAGGGAACACAAACGGGGAGTGGGAGAGGAAGAGGCAGGCTCATAGCAGAGGAGCCTGATGTGGGGCTCGATCCCACAACGCCAGGATCACGCCCTGAGCCGAAGGCAGACGCTTAACCGCTGTGCCACCCAGGCGCCCCAGTAAATGCTTTTTTGAAACCATTAAGTATAATGTATGTTCTACTTAATTATTTCTTTTATTAGATGGTAGAGTTTATTAGTTCATGGTTTGAGGTCTGTTTGCAGACTGCCTGGATTCAGATCCTGGCCTTACTCCTAATGAAGTATGTGATCTTGGGCAAGTTTTGTAACTTCGCTATGCCATGGTTTCCTCTTATAAAAAGTAGGGATAATAATAGTGACTACCTTTTAAGATTACTATGAAAACTAAATAAATTGATACACTCAAAGCACTTAGAACAGTTCCTGGCATATGATAAGTACTTAATAAATATTAGAAATGACTTTAACAAAAGCTGTCAGGCATTTAATATTTAAAAAGTGAGAAAACCAAATCTCTGCTTCTTCCCCAAATAGCATTGTAACTGGCAATGAATACTTGAGTGTCAGTTGTGTGAATTTTAGAGAAGCCTTTTTTCAGTGGATGTAAACAGCTTCCTGTGTTTCTGAAGATGGAGGAAGAGAAGTCATCTTTCCGTCTGGGCTCCTATCAGTATATCATTCCTGACACACTTTCGGCACTGTGTTTATAGATTATTTATAATTTTGCTAATCATATAAGTGAGTTGAGTTTTTAAAAATATGTGGGGACTATGAGTAGTATCCAGATTTGTTTTTTATTGGGTGTTCTGTGTCCGTGATATTTCCTTCCATGTGAATGTTTGGAGTGGTGTGGTTTGTTCCATCTTCATGCTCTGTCCCTCCACCCAAATTAATAGAATCAAAGGAAAGTCTGTCTCCCAAAATAAAACAATGATGAGATTTCCATGTAGGCAGCAACATGTTATCCACAGGGTTCTTTGTTGATATAGGCTCATAGTCATAAACGGGACAGAGTTCTCTTCAAATGGTGTGCCCACAGGACTTCCCTCCCAGCTTTTCTCCTGTTTCCAGTAATCCAAGTCAATTGTATAAACACATGGGAAAATCTGGCCTCTCTACTGATAGCCACCTGATGGGACAGCACTTTGGTGTTCATAAAACACTTAAATAGGTGAACTTAGGGTGATGCTCACAGCAGACTAATGAGAAAAATATTCTTATCAGTATTCTACAGCTGAAAAAAATAGCCTGCATGAGTTTAAGGGAGTTCAGGGTTACACAGTTAAAATACACAGTGAACCCAGGTCTGCTGACTCCTTAAATCCTGTGTCCTTCTCATTTTATTGCTTTCTCATCAGAATCACTCAGGCTTAGTAAAATCATGTAATAGGACCTGGAATAGTAGCAGAGACCGTTCGTTAGAAATCATAATCACAGAATTAGAATTTCAAATACCGTAAGATTTGACACTATGTTTAACTATTAAAAAGTTTACTTTTTGTAATAAAAAGCCATACTTTCTTTTTAGCTATATTGTTCATTCTTTCTGGTTATATAACATAAGCATTTTCTAACTAACTTTAAATTTTTAAAGATTTTTTTTCCATTATATGTATACTTTGTCATTAAAGTAGGTTTCATGTTGACAGAAGTCTTTTTTCTTTCAATGTGGCTAGTGTTGAGTAGGCCTAGATTAAGACTCTTTCTAAAATTCTTTGAAGAGTATAATTACCAGTTCTTATCCTGTACTTGGTAGGTAGGTGAGTGGTCCCAGGAAGAATAAAATGGTTCTATTTTTGTAACCATTATTTTTCTAAACCTCATTCTGAGTAAATGGCACATTTCTGTATTGCAGGGACAAACCTCAGACCTGTAGCGTTGGTTTGAAGAATATGAGAGTGTGGACTTTTGTTGCTTCACGGAGTTGTGTTCATGTGCCCAACCTGAGTTGCCAGTGCCACACACGCAGCCACAGCTGGCTGCTGCCATATGTCCAGTGACTCGCTGAGTGAAAGCTCACTCACTATAGAAGCAGATTTTGGCAGAGCACTGCCTATTTCAAGATCACGTTCAGTGATCAGTCACTAATGAGTTCTGAAAGACCCAAACTCCTGTAGCGATAGTAACAGCTATTTTTTTATTAAGTAATTACTGCATGCCAGGTTGTAGTTACCTCTTCATCTTCATTGTTATTTAGCTCTGACAAGTTTAAGGCTGAGTATTCCCACTTTACAGCCAAGGAAACTAGTAATTTGTCTAAAGTCATAGAGCCAATAAGTGGTGGGGTCAGGATTTGAATTCAGAGCTGCCTGACTACTAAAATGTGTTCTTAACCAGCAGCTTCCACATGAAGGATGATGAAATATGTCATGTGTGTATACCTGTGCCCATGGCAGACTTAATTAATTGCTCATGGTATGTGTTCAGGCTGAGCTGATAATCCTTTTTAGCATTACATTCTTGACATCTGTAGTCAAACAATCAGACTTTTAATAGGCAAGGTAAAATATACTCTAAATGTGTCTATATTAACTTTCTCTGAAATTTCAGTGGTGTCTTGAAATTGGACCAATTTGCTTTTGGGAAATAATAAATAAGATAAATTACCACTTTGTTTTATAGGAAGAACAAACATGCAATATTTTTCTATGGAAGTCTTCATTGGTGTGGACGGTTGAATTGAATTCAGGATAAATTCCATTTTAAATAGCGTATAAAAGTCTTTTCCATGTCAGAAAATTTTAAGGCAAGTTGATTTTACTGATTTATAATATTTGTTTATTTGGAAATTTCCTTGATAGGTATTTGAAATAAAAAACAAATTTTGACAGTGCTCAGAGTTTGTTATAATGAAATTATATTTTTTATACAATCAGCAGAAAATGAATTTAAAATTCATTAGATTTTAATCATAGATCAGAATCCTTTAACAAATCCTTTAACAATTGAATTTAAAACTCCGTGTTAATGGCTGTAGTTGCGGAAATAAAAACTTGTTAGGATTACAGCTTTATTTACTTAACTTGCTTACTTATTCACTTATTTATTTATGGTCCTTTTTCCTTTCAGACCTTACTACTACTTAAACTGAAGATAGTATTTTTTTAAAATGGCACGTATGATCAAACAGATATTCCACTGTGTCTCTCGACCCCTTGATATAAGGGACTCCTCCTCACTGCAGTATTATTGAAGAGCATCTTAGCCCAGGATTCAGGGTTGGCATGTTTAAGCCAAAGACCAGTATTATTACTATAATAAGTGATCAGTCCTATTTGCTGCTTAGGGTTCAGATTTCTAGAAAATGTGCTCTTCTTTATTCTCCTCTGAAATCTGACACAAACTAAAAAATAGAAAATAACTGATGTCAAAATATATTTCCATAGATAGTCTACCTCACCAGCAAAGAGACTGAAGTATAATTCAATCCAAATTAATATGTGAGGCCATGGAAAATTCTTTATCTTTTGTGCGTATCTTTAAAGTTAAGTAGCATTATACTTTTAAGTTACTTACCTCCATTTGTAAAGAAATGAAAATTTTCCTTACCTATTTTTCATAGGGATGTTCTTAGGAGAAGAAAATATATAATACTGAAAATAAGACAATGTATTGTAAGGTTGTAAGAAATGCTGACTTGAATGTGCTTTTTTGAAAAAATAAATGAAATTAAGAGAAATAACTCAATAGTGTTTCTTTAGTAACTCCTTTTGTCCTCAGTAATACCATTTCTGGTTTTTCTTTATTGATAAGGTCCTAGCTATTCATACTTTAAGAACAGAAGACAGTACTTCTCTATAACATTGTGACCACAAACCCCACTAACTCTGACTAATGGTTACTTTGAAGTGCTGGTGGCCAGTTGAAGTTTATAATTTGTTACCAAATTACTATTATCTTTATTTTCATCCTGTATTTTGCCTGTCAAGCAGTCATATTCTCCAAAATTGGAGAGTCAGAACCTTCAACTAAAGAGTTTGTTTAACTAGAGGCAGGAAGGGCCTATTTTCCCTTGAAACACTTGGGCGATTCATTCATTTTCGTTTGTTTTAAACTTAAAAATCTGGAAGTTATTTAGGGTTGCTTAAGGGATTTTTGTTTCTTTGTTTGCTTGGTGGTTTGGTTGGTTGGAGTTTTTGTTTTTAGATTATCTAATGACTCTCCCAGGTTCTAAAGTCTGGTGCCTTTTTGTTGTTTCATCTATAGTGTTTCTTGAGATTAAAAATTAGCTTCTCCCTAACCTAAGATTTTAAGATCTCCCAATAAATAATTTTGGACCATAGCTCACATGGCCTGGATTTTTGTTGTAATGTTACCTTAATTAATCTATTATATTATTGCCATTTGTTCTAGAAAATCACAGTTTTCTAGCTAGATCTGGGAAGAAGGAGGTTTTTTATGTATTAATATTTATTGAGACATAATTTACATAACACTGTTAGTTTCAGGTGTACAACATAATGTTTCTGTATTTGCACGTATTGTGAAATGATTACCACGATAAGTCTGGTTAATATCTGTTCCCATAACATAGTTAAACATTGTTTTTTCTTGCAGTGAGGAACTTTTAAGATCTACTGTCTTGGCCACTTTCAAATATGCAATGCAATATTAGTAACTGTAGGCACTATGCTGTATATTACATCCCCATAACTTAATTATTTTGTAACTGGAAGTATATACCTTTTGACCCCTTTAGCCCATTTTCACCCACCCATACCTTACCTCCTGGCAGACCCACCTTTTCTGTGTATCTATGAGCTTGGTTTTTTTCTTGTTGCTGTTTTAAATTCCACATGAGTGAAATCATACAGTATGTGTCTTTCTCTAATTTATTTCACTTAGCATAATGCCCTTAAGGTCCATCCATGTTGTCACAAAGAGCAAGATTTCATTCTTTTTTATGGCTGAACAATATTCTGTTTTATATATTTTTATATTTATATAAATATGTATATATATATATTTTTATATTTATATAAATATGTATATTTATATATATTTATATATAAATTTATATATATATACACACGCACACACACATACACACACACACATACATACCACATTGTGTGTGTGTATGTGTGTATGTCACTTTTTTTTTAATCCATTCGTCTGTTGATGGAGAGCACTTAGGTTGTTTCCATATCTTGGTTATCATAAATAATACTGCAGTGAACATGGATGTGCATGTATAATTTTTAGTTAGTGTTTTTGTTTTCCTTGGATAAATACCCAGAAACTGTATTATTGAATCATATGGTAATGCCATTTTTAATTTTTTGAGGAACACTTCTGTTTCCCGTAGTGGCTGCATGAATATACGTTCCTACCAGCAGTGCACGGGGGTTCCCTTTTCTTCACCTCTTTGCTAACACTTGTTATTTCTTGTCTTTAGGACAATAGCCATTCTAACATGTATAAGGTGATAGATATCTCATTGTGGTTTTGATTTGTATTTCCCTGGTGTTGAGTGTCTTTTCATTTACCTGTTGGCCATCTACTGTATGTCTTCTTTTGGCCATCTGTATGTCTTCTTTGGAAAAGTGTCTGTTCAGACCCTCTGCCCATTTTTTAATCAGATTGTTTGTGGTTTTGGGGCGCCTGGGTGGCTCAGCCATTAAGTGTCTGCCTTCGGCTCAGGTCATGATCCCAGGGTCCTGGGATCGAGCCCCACATCGGACTCCCTGCTCTGCGGGAAGCCTGCTTCTCCCTCTCACACTCCCCTGGCTTGTGTTCCCTCTCTCGCTGTCTCTCTCTGTCAAATAAATAAATAAAATATTTTAAAAAAAGATTGTTTGTGGTTTTGCTATTGAATTATAAGAGCTCTTTATATACTTTATATATTAACCACTTAACAGATATGTGATTTACAGATATTGTTTCCTATTCAGTAGGTTGCCTTTTAATTTTATTGATAGTTTGCTTTGCTTTGCAGAACCTTTTTAGTTTGAACTAGTCCACTTGTTTATTTTTGCTGTTTTTACCTTTGTTTTTGGAGTCAGATCCAAAAAATCATCTGTAAGACCATTGTCAAGGAGCTTACAGCCTATGTTTTCTTGTAGAAGTTTTATGGTTTCAGGTCATCCATTCAAGTTTTAATGCATTTTGAGTTATTTTTTATGAAGGGTGTAAAGGATACCCTTTTGCATGTGGCTGTCCAGTTTTCCCAACACCATTTATTGAAGAGGCTGTCCTTTCCCCATTGTAGAGTGTTGGCTCCTTTGTCATAAATTAATTGACCATATATGCATGGGTTTATTTCTGGGCTCTCCATTCTGTTCCATTGATCTATGAATCTGTTTTTATGCCAGTACTATACTGTTCTGATTACTACGGCTTTGTAATATAATTTGAAATCAGGGAGCGTGATGTCTCCAGCTTTGTTCTTTCTCAATATTGCTTTGGCTTTTGGGGGTCTTTTTTGGTTTCATACAAATTTTAGGATTATTCTATTTCTGTGAAAAATGCTTTTGGTGTTTTGATAGGGATTGCATTGAACAGCAGATCACTTTGGGTGGTATTTTTAACAATATTTTAACAATACTCTTCCAATCCATGAACATGGAATATCCATGTATTTGCGTCTTTAATTTCTTTCATCAGTGTCTTACAGTTTTCAGTACACAGATATTTTACCTCCTTGGTTAAATTTATTCCTAGGTATTCTTCTTGACTCAGTTGTAGATGGGATTGTTTTCTTAATTTCTCTTTCTGATAATTCATTATAGGATCTTTTTGTTGATGTTGTTATTATCTCTACATAAGGACATATGAAAAAGAGCTTTATAACTTTTAATTTCTGTACAATTTTTATATGAATGAGAAAGTTGCTTTTAGGTAGTTACAAAGATAAAATATAAAAATCAACAACTTTTTTCAGAATTTAAGTTGCTTATAAAGTTGTTTCCTGGCAGTTGTCTATGTCAGCCCAATTAAAAGTTGTGAAAATATTTTCTTCTTCCCCTTTTTCTTCATGCTATCTGATTTATTTTGTCCTATTACATAAATGTTCATTTGTATTTTTTACTTACATTAACAAGACAGGATAGATAATGAAATGAAGTTCATTCATTAGTTGACAACTTTCTTTTTTCTTTTCGTTTCTAGTGATTTGTAAAATTGGTTTGATTCTTTATTTCTCTGCTATGCACAAACCAGACAACTTTTCTTTTTTTACGAAAGCTTTGGCTTCACATTTTTAGTATTTTCAACTGGAATTCTTCCCCCTGTAGATGAATAATAATAAATGAGGAAACATTCTTATTTTTCTCTGGTTTTTCATATGGGAGTGAGAATCCCTATAGGATTAGGTAAATAAAATATTTTTAACAGAAAAGCTTTTTTCTTTTTTTTTTTTGTCTTGTTATTATATCAGTATTGTTAGTTGTTAGTAAGCATATTTATTCTGAGCTACACAAAGAAGAATTGGAAAACAGTGCTTTCTATTGCTGGAAAAATATGGGTCCAATCAGGACAGAGGAACCACATGATCATTTGAACAGAGAAAGTTTAATAGAAGGACTATAAATATGACAGGGAATAGGAAGTGAGAGATTGATAAGAGGTAAAGAGAACTCTGTAGAATACAGGAATAGCAGGTATAATATGTTCTTAATAGCCACTACCCTACAGCTGAGGGGCCCCCAAGAACGGGCCCCTTGGGACTGAGTTTCAGAGTTTGTTGCAGAGGACCTGCTGTGGCTCACTGCAGAAAGGTCAGTGTGGTGCCTTGTTGATGGAACCTACCCAAAATAAACCCACCCCCTGGGAACTTGCTGAGGATGCATCTTACCAGAGGCACTCCACTGTAAAATCACCCAAAGCTGGTGCTGCGGAAGTTGCAGGCTCAGCTGACCTCTCTACAATTGCAGGAGCTGAGCACTGGGGGAGCCAGGAGGGAACAAAACCCTTTCCTCCTGCCCTCTATGGTGTGTCTCTCCAGTGCCCTCTGTCGACAACCCTTCATATGCTTGAGTTGTCAAAGAAAACCATTTAAGGACCCAGATCTATTTTCAGAGCAGGCCAAAAGGATGTATTTGGAGCTGAGAAGCAATAGTTAATAACCAACATAACCTGCAAGATCATTCATGACAAAAAACATTTTTCCTTTCCCATGGACTATGACAGTCTGTGAGATAGCCTGAGCTAAAAAAGACTAGACTAAAAACAAGGAAAGGGGGCTCCTGGCTGTCTCTGTTGGAGGGATATGAGACTTTGGAGCTCAGAATCATGAGTTCAAGCCCCACACTGGTTGTAGAGATTACTAAAAAAATTAAACATACAACTTAAAAAAAAAATCAAGAAAAGTTTATAAACCAACTATGGATCCCAGCATTAGTAGCCAACCAAAGAACATGATTTTAATATCTTAGATTTCTGGAAACTAAACACTTAAAATTATTAAAACCTGAAATCACTGACCAGAAATCATGTAGGTCCTGAGGAGAACTAGCAGAAAGTATCTGGAGGTAAACCTGTGTTGTGCTGGTTGTACCACATGCCACTTCCAGGGGAAAAGGGACGTTGAATGCATACTAGGTGAAATCAAGGATGTTGATCTCCCTATCAGAAGAGCCTTTCACTGCATTTGGCAAGTTTGATCTAGCCCCAGACCTGTTGACTCACGTTAGCCCCTTTGTAGTCAGTTATTTAGAATAACCTGTTCATGTGTGGCTTCAGTAGGTACATCTAAATTTTCTCCATAAGTCTTCTCTCAAGAGTTGAACTCAATTCTGGTGAACCTGAAGCTCTCTTGTGTCATGGCACAGTGAGACTTTGGTCTTCTGCCTGGTTTAGTTTGGCCATAGTGGTGAAGTAGTGTGCTTTGAATCATGTAAACATTTATAGGTGGTCTTTTGGGTCCTAGGTGGCATGGGGATGGACTGCACAAAGGGGACTGGAGAGCTGGACTGTGGTGGTCCATTGGTGAGTATCTCCAGTTTGACCAACATATCTGCTTGACAAAATTGGTTACAGATTACAACGTACCAGCTTTATTCTTTTAAAATAATCTTAATAATATAAAAAAATGCCACATGGGGTAAGCTTGCTTTTTAAAAATAAGATATAACTATCTCAAGTTCAGTGAATAATAATTATGAGTGAGTTTAAGAATGCTAAACTGATACTTTTAAAAGAAAGTATGGCCATTAAAAGTAAGACTTTTTGGTGTATAATAAACTGATACAGAAGAAATTTCTAAAAGAATTATAAATATAGTTTGAGAAGTTGCAAATTATGAGTAAGTACATATTTCCCAAATTACCTACCCTAATGGGTACAGCACCCATCTACATGTAAAGTATGAAATTATATATTAAAGAAAAATATAGTCTCATTACTTTGTACTCATAACTCTTAGTAATAGCTTTGGTACAGCAAAATCCTAGAGCAGACTAAATAATATAAATGTTCTTCATGCATAGGCTTATGTAGAAGAAAGTGTGATGTGTGTGTGTGTGTGTGTGTGTGTGTGTTACTAAATTGAGTTTAAAAGATACTATGAATTGTAAAAACGTTCTTGAATGTAGGAAAAGATTTATCATTTTGCAGAAGGGCAATGAGTTATTGTTCTTTTAAAGGAATATTTGGATGAGGTAAAAATCTACTTTAATAACACATTTTTAATTTTGATGTTTTAGATAATTCTCTTACAAGAGGGAATTTAATTTTCTTGATATCCATTGTTTGATCATGTTTTTTAAATTGTGTCTCTGGAAGTACCTTAGGGCCGAAGCTTAAAATTTTCAGCTTTATGGCATTTGGCTAAGATGTAACAGGAAAAAAATGAACATAAGAATCTCATTTGTCACTTTACATAAGAGTGATTACCTTATATGGCAAAATAAATAAGGATTTTAAATCTTTTTACTGGATTATCTGGGAGGACCCTAATGCAATCATATTTATCCTTATAAGAGAAAGGCAGAGGGAGTTTTTGAGACAGAAGATGATGAGGAAATGGGACCATGGAGGCAGAGATTGGAGTGATGTGGTCAAAAACCAAGGAATGCCTGGAGCCACCAGAAGCTTGAAGAAACAAAGAAAGGATTCTGTATTTGAGCCATTGATGAGTGCATGGCCCTATTGATACTTTGATTATGCCCAAAATCAAAACTGATTTTTGGATTTCTGGCCCCTGAACTATGAGAGAATAATTTTTGTTGTTTTGTACCAAGCAGTTTGTGGTTATAGCAGTTCTAGGAAACTAATTCACTTAGTGCATGGATTGATTGAATCTTTGTTTCCCCCTAAAATTCATTATGTTAAATTAATTACTAACTCAAATGTGATGGCATTTGGAGGTGGGAACTTTGGGAGGTAATTAGGTTTTGATAAAGTCATGAGGGTAGAGCCCATATGATAGGATTAGTGTCCTCATAAGCAGAGACCAGGTGGCTCTCTACAAACCAGGAAATGGGTCTTCATTGGGCACCACATATGCTGGCAACTTGATCTTGGACTTCCCAGACTCCAGAACTGTGAGAAATAAATGTTTTCTAAACCATCCAGTCTGTACTATTTTGTTACGACAGCCCAAACTGACTAAGACACTTAGAAATGAAACAAATGCAAAAGTAAAATGTAAATATAAGATAAATCAACCATACAAGAAAATACAGAGATTAACAACTATTTTTTAAAAGAAAATATTGTATTTAGTGATGGTGAGTAGATAAGACAGGTAGACAGGTACTATCATACACTGCTGTGAAAGTGAAGGAAATTTGGCAAGGTGGACAAAATTATGGAGCCATTAGAAACTATTTTCAAAGAGTATTTAAGGTAAAATATGACTACAATATAATACTAAGTAAAAACAAGATTTAAAATTTATTTACATTATTGGGGCGCCTGGGTGGCACAATCAGTTAAGCGTCCTACTCTTGGTTTCAGCTCACATCATGATCCCATGGTCATGAGATCAAGCCCCGTATCAGGCTCAGTGCTCAGCGCAGAGTCTGCTTGAGATTCTCTTTTCCTCTTCCTCTGTCCCTCCCACTCGTGCTTGCTCACTCTCTTTCAAATCAATAAATCTTTAAAACAAAATAAAATTTAAGTATGTATTTATCTGTTTATAGAAAAAGAAAAGTGAAATAATCTCAACAGTTGTGGCTAAAAGGATGGGTGCTCTGTCTTTCATCTCCCAGTGAAAGGATACCATATCTTCATTTTTTTTTAATAGAGCACATACACAAGGTAGGGGAGGGGCAGAGGGAGAGGGAGGGAGAGAGAATCTTAAGCAGTCTCCACACCCAGTGCAGAGCCCAAAGGAGGCTCCATCTCATGACCCTAAGATCGTGACCTGAGCCAAAATCAAGAGTAAGATGCTTACCCAACTGAGCCACCCAGGCACCCCAAAGGATACTGTGTCTTATGAGTAGGGCAGGCTACCAGCATTTCTCATCCCCTCCAACTTTAAGTTATAGAAGCTATATTCCTGGTGAGTACAGCCAAGAAGTCGAAGGCTCCCAACCTCCACCCACCCCATACTGATAGAATGGAGACTCTACTCCAGATGTAGCAGACCTAGAATACTGGGGCCCCAGTTGTCCTCACTCTACCCTGCTTAAAAAGCAGAAGTTTCACACACGGAGGCAAGCCAAGAAGACCAGAGGCTGCTGCCCCCACTCAGCCTCCAGAGCATGGCTCTAAGATTCTGCCTGGGGAAGATGTAATCCATAAGAACAGAGAGTACCCAAGCTCTCCCTAGAGGAACTGATTTTACTTGAAATGGAGTTCAGGGAAACTCAAGTCTAAGGATGCTCTCAAAAACAATGGAGATCTTGAGAATAAGCAAATAAGAGCAGGCTGATGGATTCTCTTAATTAAGAGGAAAAAGCTAACCCATAGGCCAGCTAGTTTTCAGAACCAGGAAAAGAGCTAAGAAGAGGTCAGAGCAAACCTCAAAGACTAGCCAAAAAACACTACCAATGCTCATATTTAACTGGATCAGACTGTGAAACAACTTATGCCCCCAAGTACTGTTCAAAACAATAAAGCAGTCAGCTAGCAATTAGTTGAGCCAAAGATCTGGGCTGACATCTTACCAGAGGTAAGAAAAAGAGACAAGAGTTTTGCTGACATGACATTGGCATTCCCTGGTGATTTTACTTAATGTCCTCCAGGTTCATCCATGTTGTAGCATGGCAGGATTTTCTTTCTTTTTTTATGGCAGAATAATAGTTGCATGTATATACTACATTTTCTTTAAGCATTCATCCATTCCTGGACATTTAAGTTATTTCCAAGTCTTGGCTAATTGTGAATAATGCTACAATGGACATGGAAGTAGAAATGTCTCTTTGGGATCCTGATTTTGGTTATTTTGGGTAAATATCTAAAAATGGAATTGTTGGATCATATGGTAGTTCTATTTTTAATTTTTGAAGGAATTTCCATACTGTTTTTATTTACATTAGTGAACCCACCAACAATGCACAAAGGTTCCAATTTCTCCACATCTCACCAACGCTTATTTTCTGTTGTTTGTTTTATGTAATGGCCATCCTAACAGGTGTGAGGTGATACCTCATTATAGTTTTGGTATGTGTTTCCATGATGACTAGTTCTTTTGAGCATTATTCATAAATCTGTGGCCATTTGTATGTCCTCTTTAGAAAAATACCTATTCGGGTCTTTTGCCCTTTTCTTTTTTTTTTTTTTTGAGAGAGTGTGCACAAGCTGGAAGAGGAGCATAGGGAGAGAATCTCAAGCAGACTCCACACTGAGCACAGAACTGGACATGGGGCTCAATCTCATGACCCTGAGATCATGACCTGAGCCAAAAATCAAGAGTCAGACACTTAATCAACTGAGCCACCCAGGCACCCCTCTTTTGCCCATTTTTAAATTGGGTTGTTTTGTTTTTTTGCTTTTTCTGGCTTTTTTTTTTCTGAGATCTAAAGATCTCTGTATATTTTGGATATTAAACCCTTATCAAATATATGGTTTGTAGATATCTTCTCCCATTCTGTAGGTTGCCTTTCACCCTGTTGATGTTTTCCTTTATTGTGCAGATTTTTAGTATGATGTACTTCTATGTGTCTGTTTTTGCTTTTGTTGCCTGTAATTTTGATGTCATATCCAAGAAATTATTGCCATGCCTAATGTCAGACTTCTTCTTTAGGTTATCTTCTAGGAGTTGTAACAGTTTCAGGTCTTACATTTATATCTTTAATTCATTTTAAGTTGATTATTGTGTATGGTATGGGATAAGGGTCCAATTTCATTTGTTTTCTTGTAGACATATTGCAATATATTTTGAAATCACAAAGTGTAATAACTTTGGCTTTGTACTTCTTTCTTAAGTTTTTTTGTTTTATTTTGCTTTGTTTTGTTTTGTTTGCTATCTGTGGTCATTTGTGGTTCCATGTGAATTTTAGGATTGTTTTCTCTGTGTCCGTAAAAACTGTCATTGGTATGTGGATAGGGAATGCATTGAATTTGTAGATCACTTTTGATAGTTTTGGGCATTTTAGCAATACTGAGCCTACCAGTACATGAATATGGGGTGTCTTTCCATTTATTTGTATATGCTTTAATTTCTTTCATTGGTGTTTGGTTGTTTTCAGTGTGTAAGTCTCTCACCTTGTTTAGTTTATTCCTAAGTATTTTATTATTTTGGGTGCTTACTGTAAATGGGATTATTTTCTTAGTTTCTTTTTCAGATAGTTTGTGAGTATATAGAGACACACTAATTTTTTATGTTGGCTTTGTGTCCTGGAATTTTATGAATTCATTTGTTAGTTCTAACAATTCTTATGTGTATATATGTGGATTCTTTAGGGTTTTCTACGTATAAGATCATGTCATCTGCAAACAGATAATTTTACTTCTCCCTTCCCAACTTGGATGCCTTTTTTTTTTCTTTTTCTTGCCTAATTTGTCTAGCCCTAGCTAGACCATTTCAAGAATATGTTGAATAGAAGTGGCAAGAGTAAGAATCCTTGCCTTGTTCCTGATTTTAGAGGAAAAGCTTTCAACCTTTTCCTGTTGAGGATGATGTTAGATGTGGCTTTTCATATATGGCCTTTATAAGCTGAGGTAATTTCCTTAGATTCCTATGGTGAGAGTTTTTATATGAAATAATGTTTAATTTTGACAAATGCTCTTTTATATCTCTTGAGATGATCACATGATTTTTATCCTTCATTCTGTTAATGTGTGGGATGTCATATTAATTGATTTTTGTATTATGAACCATCTTTGCATCACAGGGATAAATCCCACTTGGTCATGGTGTATGATCCTTTTAATGTGCTTTTGTATTTGTTTTGCTAGCATGTTGAGGATATTTGCATCTGTGTTCATTAAGGGATATTGGACATAATTTTATTTTCTTGTACTGACTTTGTCTCACTTTGGTATGATGGTGCTGCTGTGCTCATAAAATGAGTTTGAATGTATTCCCTCTTCTTCCGTTTTTTTAAAGAGTTTGAGAAGGATTGGCACTAATTATTCTAAGTATTCGGTAGAATTGCACCAATCAAACCATCTGGTCCTTGGGTTTTCTTTATTGGGAGATTTTTGATTACTGATTTAATCTCCTTACTCAAGATTGGTCTGTTTGGATTTTCTGTTTCTTCATGATTCAGTCCTGGTAGGTTGTATGTTTCTAGGAATTTATCTGTTTCTTCTAAATTGTACAATTTGTTAGTCTGTAATTGTTTATAGTAGTCTTTCATCCTTTGTTATTTCTTTGGTATCAGTTGTAATGTCTCCTCTTTAATATCTATTAAATATTTATTGAGTCTAAACTTTTTTGCTTAGTCTAGCAAAAAATTGTCAGTTTTGTTAATCTAAAAATTTTTGATTTTTTTCAATTTTTCTATTCTCTATTTCTTTTATTTCTGCTTTAATGTTTATTATTCCCTTCTTTCTACTAATTTTGTACTTAGATTGTTCAGCTAGTTTCTTGAAGTACAAAGTTAGGTTGTTTATTTGAGATCTTTTTTTTAAATGTAGGAGTTCATTGCTGCAAACAACCCTCTTCGTACTGCTTTTGCTGTATCCATAAATTTTGATATACTGTGTTTCATTTGTCTCAACATATTGATATTTTCTCACTTCTTTTCTGTTTTTTGACCCACTGGTTGTTCAAGAGTAATCTATTTAATTTCCATAAATTTGTGGATTTTCCAGTTTTCCTTCTGTTACTGATATCTAGTTTCATTCCACTGTGGTTAGAAAGATTGAAATCATAAATTTGCTAACTTTTTTGTGATTTAACATTTGAGCTATCCTGAAAAATGTTTCATGTGCACTTGAGAAAACATTTTTCTACGGCTATTGGGTAGAATGTTCTGAATATGTCTTTTAGGTCCTTTTGGTCTATAGTATTGTTCAAGTCCTGTTTCTTTATTGATCTACTCTGGATGATCCATCCATTGTTGAAAGTGGGGTATTGAGGTTTGCTGTTATTATTGTATTGCTATTTCTCCCTTCATTTTTGTCAATGTTTGCTTCACAGATTTGGATGCTATGATTTTGAGCACATGTATAATTATTATGTCTTAGTGACCTTGACTCTAAAAACATTGGCAAATGATTGGACATTTATTTGATTAAAGTTAAAAGTGTTTTTATGATTCACTGCTTAATCCACTTTCAAAATTTACCAGCCAGTTGCTATTCTATCTGTAGTGGGTAAGAGACTTCTGCTTCATGTTTCTGGCCTTGGAGCTAAGAACTCCTTTTTTTTTTTTTTTTTTTTTAATTTATTTATTGTCAGAGAGGGAGAGAGAGAGCACACAAGCAGGGAGAGCAGGAGGCAGAGGGAGAAGCAGGCTCCCCGCTACACAGGGAGCCCAGCGCAGGGCTCTGTCCCAGGACCCTGGGATCATGACCTGAGCCAAAGGCAGATGCTTAACCAACTGAGCCACCCAGGCGTCCCAAGCTAAGAACTTCTTGAAGATTAGATTTGAAAGTCATTAAGTCATTAATAAAATTAAACATTTATTAAGCATCTATTGTGTGTTACAGCCTATCAGCACGTAGCTAGTAATTGATACCATAAGAATGACTTTGGTCACTTAGGGAAGAGGTGAGAAGAAGTGGCGTAGAGGACAGAGCCAGAAAATCGGTAGTTAATGATAACATGAAAAAGAATAGCCCACAGAGATGACTATGAGAGAGTGACCAAATGGATGGGAGAAGCCAGGGAGAATAGGATGTAAATCAGGATAGGAGAGTGTTTGCAAAGGAATGGTCAGCAGTGCCAGTGCTGTAGAGACATCAAGAAGGTACTAAGAAAGAGTAAACTGAGTATAAAGATATGGCCCTCCAAGCATGAGCTTCTTGGTGAACTTGTTGGAAGTATTTCATTGGTAAAGGGAGGACGTACGATAGTGGAGTTTGTGAGGTGAATGGAAATCAAGTATAAGATTTGAAACCATGTGTAAATTTTTTTACTATTTTAAAAAATATGTTTCACTCAGAATTTTATTCTCTTTCCCCATATTCTGTGGGATTATAGGTGATTTTATTTTCCCAGAGCCTTTGCCCATTTACTGAATATTCTATAATGAACATATTTTACCTTTGTAGTTGGAAAAGAAAGTTGTTATGTATCCAAAAAAATATAATTATGTGCAGTAGCCTTATTTGCTAATATGTTGAAATACAAAATGTTTTTTAAACAAGTATTTTACAGACTGCTAAGGACTTTTACTGGCCTACTAAATACCCTTTTCTTTGGGATTTTCTTTGGTGCTACATGGAATAAGAAAGACTGTGTTTTAGAAGGTTCTAAATCCCTAGGTAAATAAAGGTCTGTGCTGAACTGTCTCTTGGCTGCTGTAATCCACATACGTGAAATTATAAAAGCCTCCTCTAACCCTTGAATTTTACTTCTACCTGTAGCTTACAGTAGTAGAGTGGCAGTCAATGTGGAAACAGTTGGGCCCTACCTTACCTGATGCAATTGAAATGGAAGAGTACGAAACTTCTGGTTGTCTGCTTCTTCTTGTATTATATGAGAGGTGGGGTGAGTCGGGAAGCGTGTTTTACTGACCACGTATTTTATGCAAGATACTATGATGAACTAAGAGTCTCTCTCTAATTTGATTGTAAATATATATGTTGAACCCTGAAGGAGCCCCGGCTAATTTACTTTTTCCTTAAAGCCATATTTGGTAGACGAAACTTAAGTTTGACACATAAGACTGATTTAAAAAGCAGTATTAATCTTCACTGCATTCTTTAGCTGAAAAATATCCAGGAATGGTTATATTTATAAAAATTCGTGAAACTGAAATTTCATCCAGTTTTGTCCATTATCTCTTACTAGCATGATCCCTGTTCACAAATCTCTCTTCTCCCAGAAAACTGTGTCCCCTTCACTCCTCCCTCACTGCTTCAGTCAACTGTTTCGGAGATCATTTTAGCCTCTCAGGCTATTTCAGTTTTCCTGTTCCTCCATTACCTGTATTCAGCACTAAGGGTAAAGATGGTGGGGGGTTCCATGCTCAGATAGGTTTTGGGTGGGGAGATAATATTGCAAATAGAGGCATTGTTTGTTTTTTGTAATTTTTTGTATCCTTATTACAAATACACAATAAGTGACAATTCCCTCACAAACCGTGTTTTTCATCTCTCTGGGGAAGGGTGACCTCTGGTGGCTAAAACAAAAAGCCCCAAATTCAAGAGACCTAAAGCTTTAATTATTTCACCTCTGCTCAAATTGTGTGCATATGTTCATGTTTGGTCACTTTTTGTAATGTTCCATGTACTCATTCCAAGTAAATAGGTATCTTTTGCCATTATATTTAAATCCTGCATCTTTTGTTATTCCCATGAGCTGTGCCCTCTGGATTCATGATTGGCCTTAATTTGAGATCTAAAATATTTTCTTAATAAAATATGTTAGTTGCAATTATTAATAATGTAACTATATTTATATGACAATTATAGTTATATAGTTGTTAATAAAGTGATTGTTTATAAATAATTATAGTTACATAGTATAATATATAACATAGTTATAACTTAATTGACATTAATATATTCAATTATACTTTCTTAACAAGACTGTCTCCTTGGTAGTCTTATATTATTAAAACTTAAAATTTTCTGTTAGTTTAAATTGATATTATCATTATTAGTGATCGGTATAATTGGAAAAATAGTTTTACCTACTGGTTAAAGAAGCTGTCGGTCTCAAACTGCGCTGTCTGATTTTTATTCCAGGCTACTATTTATCTTTGAATCAACCCTCTTACTAATATTTAATTGGGTTGCTTCCTCAGAGATATGTGTCCTTACCTTGTTTAGTCTGTCACTAAATGGCAGCCAAATTGTCAATTTTGTTCTCGTAACAGTCTTCACTGGTTTGGTCATTTGTGTCTCACTTTGTTTAAAAAGGATTTAGGACAACTTAAAAAGAGGCATACTATAAAAATGGTCAAAATAAATTTTAAAATAAAAATGAACCAAAGAGATAAAGTATCTTCGCTCAGTTCATACTATTAGAATGTCTAAATTTTCTCAAAATTGATTATAGTACCTTTGTTTTCTAACATATACTTGATAAATGTTATACTGATTAATATGGTTAGACTTAAGAGTGAAATAATTCTTAGTAATTTTCCCCCATGATCTAAAGAATGTTTTATTGAGGAGAAAAGAAAAAATTATTTCTGTAGCAATTTAAAAACCTACATTCTCATGCTTTATAATCTCGAGTAGGAGAGTATAAGAAGCAGAAATGGATCCATTGCACAGAATTGTACTTGTTGTCAAAGAACTTTCTGTGAGGTTCAGTGAGATGACTTTTTAAAAACACTTACTAAGTAAGATGGATTCTCTTCTTTTGTAATCCAGTATTGAATTTTTGTCTGTCATACACAGAATTATTTTGACAGCCTGTGATGTTCTGCAGAACTATTACTAATGCCATAGGCATTTTTGCTGAGGTGTTTGGTATGAAACAAAGATTCCTGTTTTGCTTTAAATGTGGTGGAAAAGTATATTATTCTAATAAATGATATTTAACTTATTTTGTAAACCAAGAAGCTGTCTTCGAACTTCTCTTTTTTCCCAAATTAGATTTTAATTAGTAAGCAGCCCCAGATTAACATCTGAAGCAGAGGATTCAACAGGCATTTTTTCACACATACTGTACAGACAAGTACTAAGTTTTCATGGTTAATTGTATATCACAAAATATATCCAAACTATGGCACAAAGGCCAGACGATGCTTAATTATTACATATCTTGGACCATTAACCACTCTTCTGTTGATAATCTAAGACATCTTAATTTCGTAAATATGTACTACGGTATATTATTTCCTATAGGGACATAGTATTTCAGTGTTCTGTAGTGATAAAACAATATAGATATTCTATCATTAGTTATAGAAAGAATGTACTAATTATTTAATAATCATAAATATGTTTTTGCAAAATATCAGTACCATGGAAATGATTGTGTAAAATACAAATATTCTCATAATAAGGGTTTTGAACTACTGGCACTAAAAAGGTCAAATAGTTGAGATATTTTTAAATAGAGGACTGGAAAATGAGTGTCTGCTTCTGAAGGTGGCTTGTTAAGTGGAGTCTGAGTGATCAGAGTGGGGGTGGAAGAGCTTGAGAGAAAAGGATTTAATAGAGATTTCAGTATCAAC
Source organism: Ailuropoda melanoleuca (assembly GCF_002007445.2). Lineage (NCBI taxonomy): Eukaryota > Metazoa > Chordata > Mammalia > Carnivora > Ursidae > Ailuropoda > Ailuropoda melanoleuca. The sequence continues at coordinate 23,707,480 of NC_048233.1, forward strand.
TATACATGTAAAACTGCAGTTATTCCCATCGTTATTGAAAATATTTCTTGTTCAGAGAAATTCAAGGAGTCTGAAAAGATGCTTCCGTGGTTTGATATGAGCTCTATGTTTTATTTATAAATGCGTTCCAAATAAATTTACCAAAATATCTTGTTTCCCATCATCACATACTAGTTTAATGAAATATATGTTTCTGTGTGTTTAATTTAAATTTATGTGCATAATATCAGATAGCAGCCTGCAGCATAAGAAGGAAACTTCTCATATCCCAGCAGAGCTAGTAACTAACATATGGTATTGGGAAGTTTGGAAATTTTATGTCTGGAAATTTTATGTCTGGAAAACTTCTGGTTTTAAGAATTTTTCCATTGAGCGTGCTTCACTTGAAAAGATCCTTCCTTTTAAGGTAGTCTGTAGTGTTTATTGGCCCAGCTCATCCATTTTTGTGATGATTTATTCATTTATTTTCACATGTAAAACGTTTAAATGTCTCTTTGGAAAATGTGTGCAAATATGTATGTTGTTGCTTCATTTTTCCTAAAAGGAAGTAGGAGAAATTCGAGTCATTAATATAAAAACAATTCTGTGTATGCTGTAAGATTCACAGTAGGTTTCTCCCCATCATCTAGGTAAGGAGCTTTGGAATGTTTATTCAAAACAAACTTGTAGCACTGTTTCATGTAGAGAAGTATATCCCAAAGTCGAGTTCTAGGTCTCATGGGAAACTTTCCTGGCTTAGTCAAACATTCCCTTGGGACAGGTGAATTTTTAGAAGGGAGAACAATAACAAAAAAGGATTTGGAAATTGCAATGCTAGTGCGCAGCAAAGAATTTTGAAGAAACTATTTCCTGGCAATTTTTGTACCTTATTTACCTGTTCTTTATAACCTAAGATATTTTTAATCCATAAAACCTCCAAATCTATTGAAAGTCAAAGGCATTAGGTAGATTTCAGTAACATGTGAAATGTCCAGTTTTCTTTACCCTTTTATAATTATTTAAAATAGGGTTAGTAATGAGAATATCAGCTGAGAAATTCTGTTGATGTTTGAAATGCCTGGGGTGCCAACATAATTAAACAGCATATGTACTCGCTTTGGCCCTGTTCCAAAACCAGTGATTACGTTCTGACATTAATCCCATGCGTCTACAAAAGCTGTTAGAGTAAACATCTGGGATCTTTTACTACCTAACCTAAAATATTACATAATCAGTTAAAGGAGCTTCTTACCCACAGATGTACTACAGAGAGCAATTTATGTGTGTGATTTATTTTAAAGCACACACGGGTTAGGAACTAAATACATATATCAGATACCTCAGCCATCCTTGAAATGTGACTTTTCCTCTAAGGCAAAAAGTAAGGACAGTGTTTTGCTCACTTCGGCAGCACATACACTAAAAAAAAAGTAAGGACAGCGTAAATGTTGCTGAAGATTTCAGTTTGACCCCAGATACTCTGTAGTAAGACTTAAGATCAGTTGGAGATCAAATTCTTACCAAAATTGTGTGGCTCAGCTCTCAAGCCATTATAGAATTTGAGCTCCTCTGATCAAAGGACTTTGATATCTGCTCATGTAAATATTGAAGCTCTGAGTAAAATTTGTGATCTTTTAGGTCAGAACAAAAATACCAAATTGTCTATAGCAATTTTTTTTTGCTTTTACAATAGAAAATGACATGAATAGTGAACTTTTCCATGTCTTTTAAAATTTTTCCACTATATTCCTCCTTCATGCTTGGTACTCTCTCACTCTTTCATTCCAAAGCACATAAAAATTTTTGAGTAAAATGATTTCTCTGTAAAAATGACATTAATACAATTATCCAAGTTTTCTGTTTTAAGGGGGACATTAATAACATGAAAGGCTATCTATTGATTTTTTTTATGACAGACCTAAGATGAAACTGAAGAAAATAATCTTCGTAGAAAGAAATAAATTTAAAGGGCCATGTATTTTTTTTTAAGTGTATTTCTTTGTGGATGTGAAAACTGTTTCTTTGTATTTAATATGCAAACCTGCCTGGTCCCTGTGGGGTTCCCCGCCCTCTGGGTAAAGATTAAGAGCAAGGACTGGAGTGAGACTCAGTTCTAATCCCGGCTCCATGTTGACTCCATGTCCTACTAGCAGTATTGTATCTAGTTAATTAGGCTTTCAAAGCATCTACGACCTCATTTGTAAAATAGAGATGATGATAACATTTTCTCAGTGGGTTGAGTTAGTGTTTGTGCCTGGCATAGAGGAAGCTCTTGGCATCTGCTGGTGTGCCTTTCCCACCACCATCTCATCAAGCAGAGACCAGCTGATACCCAGGGGGAAGGCCTGGTCAGATGCGCAGGAAGGAGGGGGATGTTCTAAGCAGAGAAACCACTACCCAGTGAGGCAGAGAGACATGGCTCCCTCTCAAGGGCAAGTGTAGTTGGGGAGGGGCTGGAGTGAAGTGGACAATGGTAGGAACTTTATCCTAAAGTCAGTGAGGAACATCCATGGATTTAAGCAGGAGAGACCCAGATAAATACTACTAATGAGTGGATAAATGAATGGGGAAATGACCTACGTTGCTTTGGGATGGATTTGAGCTGAGGAGAAGCTAAAATTGAAGAGGTTGTTAGGATATCTGCTGTTTTGAGCCCTTATGGTTAGAAGAATGAGGTTATGGATGATTATGAATTTCTTCAAAAAGTTGTTTTAGGTGTATGAATAAGTTCTAGCCCAGGTGATATTATTCTTGGCCAGCTGTGAAGATAGGAACTATCTGTCATTCGACCATACAACTTAATTACACAAGAGTAAAACTAACAAGACAATAATGTCCACAGAAGAAGGGTCAGTGCCTTGGTACAGCCTTACCTTTATTAACCTTACCTCTAGGAGTTAGTTTTTAACGGTTGTATTGGACAGTTGGGAAAATGCCCATTAAAGTTTATAGGGGAATCCTGGAGTAATCTTCATAAATCTCAAAAATAAGATACGGTTCATAGGAACTAATGTACATAGAAATTAAAACCAAAGTATTGTAATAAAAAGAAAATATCCAGAAAGGTAAAAGCAATCAGCAGCAAACCAATTGGAAGAACACTGCAGCTAGTTAATCTGCGATACGGTACTTTTTTTTTAGATGAGCTCTAAAACAATTAAGAAATGGGGCGCCTGGGTGGCTCAGTAGGTAAGCGTCTGCCTTTGGCTCAGGGCGTGATCCCGGTGTTCTGGGATCGAGCCCCACGTCGGGCTCCTACACTGGGAGCCTCCTTCTTCCTCTCCCACTCCCCCTGCTTGTGTTTCCTCTCTCGCTGGCTGTCTCTCTGTCAAATAAATAAAATAAAATCTTAAAAAAAAAAAAAGAATAGCACAGATTTTAATAGATGATGTGGAAAAGATATAATAAATAATTTGGACCTTATCCCACCCTTGTTTGATTTTCTCCCTCTTCGTCCCTGCATTTTAGTAAGGAAGTGGGAAGCAGGAAGTTTCACAGTGTTCCCTAACTTGAAATATGGACAGTAAATCCTGGAGGACAAGGAGTAAGAGTTACTCAGCCTGCCAGAAAAAAAACAAAGTTTTTTTCTAAAAAGCTTATTTATAATAGTTTGATCATTTCCACTTTAAAAAAAAAAAGAGTCTTAATTTCAGAAGTGGTTAAAGAGTGATAAAAATCCTAGATAAGGCATGGCGGTATTCATCCTACCCCTGTGGACTCAGGGGTTTGGGGTCTTATCCCCCTGCCCAACCATTGCTGTGACTATCCCAGTTGACCTCTGTATTCACGAAGGATCTGTGTCCTGCCCTTCTGGTATTGGGGCTGTAAAACAAATGAAGACCCCCTGACCTAGACGATCTAGAGATCCCTTCAAGGGCTACCTACCGGTCTGTATCTTTTCAAGTGCATGCAGCTGCTACTAAAGAAGTACTGTGAGACAGTAGATGGGAGACGATCCTAAAATAAAAAGGGGAGAAGCAGTTGAACCTAGTGATACAGCATCTGTATTTTAATGAGTTACGAACATACGCTAAGGTACAGCAAACTAAACAGACCAGTTATGAGATATAGAATTCAGTGTAGCCTAGCACTGTTTTCCTCAGAGTTTGTGAAATTACCTCCTTTGAATAGGCAGCAAAGAGAAATAGGAAGGAAACAAAGACAAGAAGCCATTTCATCCTCTCAAATTAAACAATATCAGTGATAAAATACTCTTCCTCACCTCAGTGAATCACTGCCAGTTCCCCTCTTTGGTGTGCTCTTACAAAAGTGAACTTTTCACAAATAAATTTAAAATTCCATGTTATTTTATATAGTTTTTGTATTTTGTACTTTTTGGAGGTATTTTTAGAAATAGGGTAGAGATTTTACTACCAGTATCCCATTTTATTCTATCTTCTGTCAAAATTTTCATGCCGTATTTAAAAACTTTATGACCAAATTATATTTTATTAGTAATTTTCTTACTTGTTTTTATTAGACTTTTAGGACTGAAAGTTTTATTAGACATTTAACACTTTCAGTTTATTCAGATTAGCACTTGAAATAACAAACTTAACAGTAAATTTAGGTAAGTATTTTCAAAAGCAAATATATTTCATAGCATGGACAGCCTTTTTATGGCTGATGGACGGCCATGACTACTTCAGTGGGTCATTCTATATGGGGGGGCTGTGCACACCCATTTTTGCACACACACACACAAAGAGACACATTAATGGGATACAGGGGAAAGAGCTTCAGAGGAGTGGCAGTGTCCTGAAACCAAGAACTGTCCTTGAAGGTCACCACAACGTTTGTTCCCCAAGAGTTAGAGTCTAAAGGAAAATAATGGCCCACCAGCCTGAGTGTGAAACAATTTAAAGGTTGTTTTGTTTTGTTTTGTTTTTTAAAGAGAGAGGTTAAGCAAATATGTATTAAACTCAATTCTGGGATTGAGCTTGAGTGCCTATGACGTGTGTGTGCTTAAGATCTCACCTCCTTTTTAGTGTATTGTCTTTCTACCTTGTACGTGCCTCCAGCATCAGTCATATCAAGTTGTGATTGTAAACCTTTGGATTTGGCACCCACGTTGTACATGGTATTTATGCTTTGGGTGAACTAGTGCCACTGTGATAAAATAGTTTGTTCTCTTCATAATATTTTCTCTGCTGTTTTATGCTTTTTTCTTAGAAGGTTTGTTTTAAAATGAAAGTCTCAAAGGAGGACATCCTCAGCCACTTTGTAAATAGAACTGACTAGAAGTAAAAAAAAAAAAAAAAAAAAAAAAAAATGAAGTGAAGACCACAAAGATAAATAGGCTGAAATATGTGGTTTCAATAGTTTTCTGAAAGTATTTTACCTTCTCAATCATTTATGGACACCCCAGATCCTGCATACTTACTTATTTGTTTGTATACTTTGTGCTTAGAACCCCAGCTTCTGAGGGATGTTAGGAAGCCCAAAAATATAGAACTAGATATTTGGCTTTTAAGTATATCCTCAGTGTATACCTTCATCATTGTTACCCAGGGCACATTAGAAAAAAAATTACTTGTATAACCTACTCTTTAACTCCCAAGATTAATTTGGGAAAATGATTCAAAATGCTTCATTCTTTAAAATTCTTGTTTAAAAAACCCCACCATTTTAAAAGGGAACGTTTTTAATTTGCCTCCTTTCCAACCGGATATAATTAGTGCTTAGTGAAGCCTCAGCTCCCAGTGCACAAAACTAGGACATTGCTTTGTCTCTTGTTGGTTTTATTTAATTTGACTTTAGTGTCTTCACAATGAATTTATTGGCCTGATAAATTACTCCTTTGTTTTCAAAGACAAATCCTTCCTGTCACTCAAGTCTGTGTCAGTCCTTTCTACTTTGAGCTTTGTGGAACAGTCACAGATGTTTATTCCTACATAATTGTAGGACTTTTTCTTATTTTCCTAGAAAATGTTTATATTCTTCAAGTTTGTTTTTGAGTTGTTTTTTTTTCTTTTTAACTATTGTAGTGGCACTCACAATGTGATGCATTAGAATCACAACTGGAAGGGATATCATGGGTGTTCCTCATGATTGGGCAGGGAGCCGATCCAAAGCTGTGAGTTTCTATGAAACTCCGCCTCTCTTGAAATTTAATATACTGTTCAGGAGTAGGCTCAGAAGGTGAGTTCTTAAGGTGACTTCCCACGGCTCCCCAAAAGAATCCCCAGAAGAATTAGTTTTGCTAAGTAGATAAGGCAAACTCCATTTCTTGGTTTTGCTTAGGCAGCTGGAAGTTGTCCTCTTTATCTGCTGCTTATAGATCTCTTGCGATAAATCTGGGAGGCTGATAGGGGTCTGAGTGGGTAGAGTTCTTATTTCAGTCTAGACTCCTATTGAGGCTGGATGTTAGAGGACTGAAGATTAGAGACTTGAGTTCTTTACCTAACTCTTTTACCTTAACTCTTGAACCTGTTAGCCTCAGCTGTTCGGTGTTTTGGTTTGGTTTGGTTGATTTGGTTTGGTTTGGTTTTTGGAAGTGGGAGTGTGATACCACTATCATAAGATGATAGTGATAAGTACTTGGCTAACTTTATAAATCTAACCCTCATCAACAATACATCATGTATTTAAAATTAAATCATTATTTCATTTTCTTGACTTTGATCGGATCTCCACAAATTTGAGTATTAGATTCATTTGAACGGTTGCTTTTTTGTTTTGATTTTGGTAATATTCTTGATGTTTTGACTTTTGTAGTTATTGAATCATAACTTTAAATACATTAGTGTTTTTGATTTTTAAAAAAGGAAATAAGGACATTGTTTATCTCAACATAGGATTTCTGGTTCAGTAGCTAAGCACAAATAATTAGTTCCTTGGATTTGAATTTTCAAAATTAACAACTTCATTCTTAGTCATTTTGCCACTTCTAGGTAAATTTTGAGCAGTGGAAAAACTTCCAAAAAGTTAAAGTTATGTGTCTACTAGTGTTTCAGTGAACTGATTATAGATAGATAGCTCTTGACTGTAAAGACTTGTATCCCATGCTGCTGTGCTGAAACCTCCTAAATGCCCCTCTGCCTTCCCTTCCAGCCCCCCTTCCCCCAAACCTTCTCAGCTTTTAGATATTAAATCTACTAGCTTTTAAATAGTAAATTTGTTAGGCCTGAATCCTTGATTCCCATTTTATTAGTAAGGTAACTGCTGACTCTTTATTTGAACTGAGACTTTTTATTGTTTTCTGAGCACTGAATATATTTATGTAGGATGAACATGAATTTAATATATTAATATTTTTATATATAGATTTTATTCTCTGTGATTTTTTTCATAGTCTAAAATTTAATAATTTATTTAATCTATCTTGGCCCCTAAATATGTTGCTATCCATCACATTCAAACACAAGCCATGAGTTTTTTGAGATTCCCTACATTAGTTTTAATATGTACAGCTTTTAAAGTATTTCATTGTTAAGTTTGTTCCTCTTTCACTTCTTTGGGAGCTTAGTTGGATTAATATCATTAAGGATTTGTGGAAATTTAGACAACCAGAAATCATTGATCCCCTGGCTTTGACATTGGATAGTTGTATAACTTGAAGAGTTGTTACTAATATAAAGAGCATGTACTTGGTTCACAAGATTAGCAGTTATAAAGGAAGAAACTCTGATTTCTAGTTTAAATTATAATTAAGGAAGCAGAGAGGGAGAGAAGAGTGTGTCTGTGGGCACACACACACACATATGTGTATAAATATGCATACACATATACATACATTAAAATACTAAATTGCAAGTCTAGATCAGTCTTATAGTGGAAGCACAGGACAGCCTGATATAAATTTGTACAATAATGCTACGGAGGGTCGCTTGGGTGCCTCAGTCATTTAAGTGTCTGCCTTCTGCCCAGGTCGTGATCTCAGGGTCCTGGATTGAGCCACTTGTCCGGCTTCCTGCTCGGCAGGGAGTCTGCTTCTCCCTATCCCTCTGCGCTTCCCCTCCCCCCCATGCTCTCTTTCTCTGTATCTCAAATAAAATCTAAAAAAAAAAATGCCAAGGAGCTACTATTTAAGGACATAAAGTATACTTGAGTGAGTTTTACAGCTTTATGTCACCTCTCTGATACTGTGATGTGTTGGATCTGTCTTCTCAGCTCCAGATGCAGATTTCTAATTTTGCTGAATAGCTCTACAGAAATATTGCTCTTACAAATTCAGAATATCCAAGACTTAATAACTTCTTGTTTATGACAGAATCATTGAGAATATGAATTGCTAGTTATCGTAAATGTCTTAGGGTCTAGTTTTAAAAATAAAATGAGGTACATGTTTATTTAATTTTTTTCTGAAATAATATATGTACAAATAAAAAAATGTTAGTTTATCTTTTCCCCACCTAAGTGAGCTAAATGTAGCAATTTAAGAACTTGTTTACAGAGAAAACAACGTATTTGAAGGAAGTTTGGAAAAGAGCATATGCTGTGTTCACTCTGTGTATTCCCAAGCTTTGAAATGGAAAAGAATATTAGCCACAGGTCTCTCTCTGGGTCTATTTGTCTTCATAATCTTAGATAAAGTTATTTAGATAGGTAATTTATAAACCAGAATCTGAAAATGGCTTGAGTAGTCTGTGCTGTTTATTTTATCAATTCCTTTGTTATGATCTCATTAAATTCCTTACATTCTTTTTATTAAAACTCTCTGAGTGTGTAGGGTGGAGCATGTCTTTCCTTTTAACTGGTGACATTTGGCCTATTTTGATAAATTTGTTTTTAGGGAGGGAAGAGCCTTGCTTAAAGTGATAAGGTGTTAAAAAGAGCCGTGTCAGCAGAATTTTATACTGCACTGATTTTTTTTCCATTTCTAAACGTTAGACATCATTTTTGCAGTTATTTTTCTATCTACTCTTTCATAAGTATGATTTACTTGCACTGAGCATTTAAAAATGAATATCCATAAAATTATTTCAATTAAATATTTTATTTAGGATCACGTGGAAGCTACAAATTGTAGATTAAAACAATAGCATTCCTTTTGTAGGCATTGCCTTGGAATATACAACATTTAAGAATTTTACAATGCAAGGACGCCTGGGTGGCTCAGTCAGTTAAGCATCTACCTTTAGCTCAGGTCTCGATCCCAGCGTCCTGGGATCCAGAGTCCCACATCCCGATCCTTGCTCAGCAGGGAGCCTGCTTCTCCCTCTGCCTGCTGCTCCCCCTGCTTGTGCTGTCTTTCTTTCCCTCTGACAAATAAATAAATATAATCTTTAAAAAAAAATTACAGTGCAGTGAAATAGTCACAGTAGCATCATTAATGGTAGGATTTACCGTTTATTCCAAGAGTTTAAATCAGGGCTTTACTGGGCTTAAAATGCCTCGATGTCAATTTTGTCACCTCTGGATTCATACTGACACTTTCTCATTAGTAGTGTGCTTTTTATCCCGTTAAATGTAAACTGTCAGTTTCTGTCCTGTGTTAATTCAGCAAACACATATGGTGCACCCACTATGTATCATCCACTGGGCTGAAGGGTTCAAAAAGGTAGTACAGGAGTCAGAAGAGTTAATCAAAGAAGCTCTGTGAGAGTTGCCGTGATGAAACAAAAACATAATGCTTTTGAAAGCACAGGGAATGGCCACCTTCAGATCAGAAGAGGAGACAAGAGATTGGGGAAAGATGCCTAGAAGGAAGCTAAAGTCAGGAAAGTATTTTCCAAGAAGGAAGAATAGCATATACAGCGCAAAGGTGCTTGAGAGAATGATGTATTCAGTGAACCAAAATGTCTTAGCATAATGGTAGAGGGCAACTGGGAGAGTTGCAAGAGAGTCAAGGAGTACATCAGTGACTGTTGAGGAGTTTGGATTTTATAGATTCTTCAGATCTTTGGGATCTGAAGGCAGTAGAGAGCCTTTGGAAGATTCTGAGCAGGAGTGTGGAATCAAACTTGTATTTAAGAAAGATTTCTCTAGCAATAATGTACAAAATGGGGGCGCCTGGGTGGCACAGCGGTTAAGCGTCTGCCTTCGGCTCAGGGCATGATCCTGGCGTTATGGGATCGAGCCCCACATCAGGCTCTTCCGCTATGAGCCTGCTTCTTCCTCTCCCATCCCCTTGCTTCTGTTCCCTCTCTCGCTGGCTGTCTCTATCTCTGTTGAATAAATAAATAAAATCTTTAAAAAAAAAATAATGTACAAAATGAAGTGCAGGGGCAGAGGTAGGATAGGAAGGCAGAGGGATCCGCTGGCAGGCAGCCTCGGAATGCAGTCGTTCCACTCCAGGTTACAAGTGTCCTAAGCAGCATTTGTAATAACCAAAAACTGAGAATAACCCCGCTGTCTGTCAACCCTAGGCAAATGAGTGAACTGTGGTTTATTTATACAGTGGAAATCTCTACTGCAGTGAGAAGGAATGAACGACGCTATGCACGGCAGCACGGGTGAAGCTCAGCGGACATACTTCATGTGACATAGGCCCTTATACAAAATTCAAAACTGGATGAAACTAGATTATGATGATAGAGGCCAGAATAATGGTTGCCTTCTAGGGAGGCGTCAGGACGAGGAGAGGGGTTCTTTTTGGTCTTAAAAACTGATTAGACAGTTGTGTTTGCTTTGTGAAAATTCATCAAACTTAAAATTTCTGAAATGTTACGTTTCAAATGTGTTTCTAAAAATCCAGTTTTCTTAACTGCTAAGCATGTACACTCTTCCATTTCCATTCCCTAGAAAGCCCCTTTCTTTCTAGATAGTGACATATCTATTATCTTGCTGCTATTTTGCTCCCACTTTGCAACTCGTTGAGGCAGGGGGTAGATTTTGGCGACCACTGGAGGAATCCTTGGCCTATTTTTTGACCCATTTCACTCAATGGGGTGCTAGTTCTCCAAGCACCTTTGCCAAGATAACTGCTGTATTAGCAGTGCTTTTTACTCTGAAAATGTAGGGCTTGATGAGATGTAAACACATTGTGGAAATCAGATATACTATGAAATGTAAGTAAATGTATTTAAACATAACAAAAACTAAGGGGGTTTTTGCCTTAAGGAAGCAGTTAAATTTGGAAAGCAAATTGGGATTTTTAAGTTAATTGCTTTAGTTGTTGTACCTTAGAGTTGAGCCATTTATATTTATTCATATGCTCTAGGTCAAATGTAAAGCTTTCCTCATTCAGTCTGTCTACTGACTGACAGGTCATAGCCATCTTCACCTGGCATCGCTAGTTTCAGTAAAGGGCAGGGACTCAGCCTAAGCCCAGTCCTTTAAATAGAATATTGTCAAGTAGAATACCACTTCAGTCAGCATCACTGGTAATATTTACAATAAATGCCATGCCTTTTGCCCCGAAATGTCACAGCACACAGCTCAAACTTAGCATCTATCTTCTCCAATAATACCGAATGCCCACAAAACAGTGCAACACTTTCTAGATTATTTGAAGTCCAAATAAAGAGCACATAGTATCTCTTTAAAGAGAATGTCATCTAAAGGTAATATGAAGAATAAGGTGTGGCAATTTAAATCAATAGCATTATGTTACATTACCTCTCTATTAAATTTTGAATTAACCTATTAAAATTCTGCTACAATGAAAAAAAATAAAATTTTGCTACAATAGAAAGTACCTATTACTTGAAAATATCACCAAAAGATGCACCTATTTTTGCATATTATCTAGGGATTTAATTATTTAATTGACTTAGATTTTTCTTTAGGAAATAAATAGAATTAGCAAAATTCTTCTTGACTCTTAAAGATTATAGGAAAACTACCTTTTCACATTGATCATACTTTTTAAATTTTCTTTGAATTGAAATAGTTCCTTAACAAAGATTCTTAGGGATTGTGCATGTTTAGTTTTGCCAAATATAGTTTCTGGCTTCCACACTCTCAAGGCATTTAATACTTTACCAACTGAATACGTATAGTAATGAATTTTAGGAAATATGTGAACTGTTCTACTTTATATACTGTATTATTTAAATCTTAAAATTGAAATTAATATAAGTTTTATAGTCTGGCAACTACTTTGACCCAGGAGTCAGGCAGTCAAATTTCCTTTAACTGTATGTATTAATTTCAGTAGCATTTCCTCCCAAAATTCTTTTATTTTGGCTTTCAAATGTTTATATACTAATTTCGCTTAGAAATACTAATTTCCTGTACCTTCAGAGGAAGATGTTCTGACATATAAAATTTGGCTATTTAAAGTTACCATTGTAACCGTAAGTCCAAATGTTGTTTTGTTGAAAAGTTAACACTTATTTCATTGTAAATATAAAAATGGGCTTCTTTGTCAGAATTGATGGGCTCAATATTTATAAAAATATGAATGAGAAGTCTGTAGTGATCTTGGCTTCATGAATAAAAAATAAATTTATTTTTATCCCCTATCAAGTAAAACAGTGGATTTCATCACAGAATGTCATAAATACTAAATTCAAGAAATAGATACCGTAAGGTCACAACATAATTTGTTATCACTCTTATGGATGACAGTCACTAATGAAATAGCCCATATCTATTCAGATGTGGAGAAGAAAATGATTCTGCCCTATAGACACTTTGTTTTGTAGTGGAAAGAACTTAGGCTTTGGGGGTCTGATAACATTTGGATTTAGACCCGAGCTCTGTTCCTGCTTCACTGAGACAAGGGAGAGATGGGAGGAGCAGTTTCCAGCAGGAATCTCAGGGGTCATGTATTCCTTACTAAGTCTGATTTGGTTATTGAACATCAGCTCCTTGCTTCTTCTCAGCTCTGTGGCAATAATTAAGCTAAATATATCATTCAGCTTGGTAGTATTGGAATTTCTACGTCACAGGATCACATCTACTTGATTACTTTCTCTCCTGAGCCAGGACTGGTGATTACAAAGTCCTGGCAAACTTTACTAATAACTTTATTTCATAAATGTAAGTAACTTTTTAGTAGTTACAAGCATTATCAGATTTGGATCTGCCACTTGCTGGCTGAGTGACTCTGGAGGAGTTACTAATTTCTCTATCCCTCCCTTTCCTCATTTGTATCAATATAATTCATGTCACGTAGAGATATAGATGGGTATTGAATGGATTAGATATAATAGTTAACTTTTCATCTATCACAGAGTAAGAGCTCAGTCTATATTAGCTATTTATTCTTTTTGTTATGCAAGTAACAAAGATGTGGGGTTTTTTTGTTTTTTTTTTTATTTTATTTTATTATATTATGTTAATCACCATACAGTACATCCCCAGATTCCGATGTAAAGTTTGCTGCTTCATTAGTTGCGTATAACACCCAGTGCACCATGCAATACGTGCCCTCCTTACTACCCATCACCAGTCTATCCCATTCCCCCACCCCCTCCCCTCTGAAGTCTTCAGTTTGTTTCTCATAGTCCATAGTCTCTCATGTTTCATTCCCCCTTCTGATTACCCCCCTTTTCTTTATCCCTTTCTTCCCCTACCGATCATCCTAGTTCTTATGTTCCATAGATGAGAGAAATCATATGATAATTGTCTTTCTCTGCTTGACTTATTTCACTTAGCATTATCTCCTCCAGTGCCGTCCATGTTGCAGCAAATGTTGAGAATTCGTTCTTTCTGATAGCTGAGTAATATTCCATTGTATATATGGACCACAGCTTCTTAATCCAGTCATCTGTTGAAGGGCATCTCGGCTCCTTCCATGATTTGGCTATTGTGGACAATGCAGCTATGAACATTGGGGTGCATATGGCCCTTCTCTTTACTACGTCTGTATCTTTGGGGTAAACACCCAGTAGTGCAATGGCTGGGTCATAGGGTAGTTCAATTTTTAACTTTTTAAGGGACCTCCACACTGTTTTCCAGAGTGGCTGTACCAACTTGCATTCCCACCAACAATGTAGGAGGGATCCCCTTTCTCCACATCCTCTCCAACAATTGTTGTTTCTTGCCTTGTCTATCTTTGCCATTCTAACTGGCGTAAGGTGGTATCTCAGTGTGGTTTTGATTTGAATTTCCCTGATGGCTAATGATTTTGAACATTTTTTCATGTGTCTGTTAGCCATTTGTATGTCTTCATTGGAAAAGTGTCTGTTCATATCTTCTGCCCATTTTATGATTTGTTTATTTGTTTCTCGTGTATTGAGTTTGAGAAGTTCTTTGTAGATCTTGGATACCAGTCCTTTATCTGTGGTGTCCTTTGCAAATATATTCTCCCATTCCGTGGGCTGTCTCTTAGTTTTTTTGACTGTTTCCTTGGCTGTGCAGAAGCTCTTTATCCTGATAAAGTCCCATAAGTTCATTTTATCTTTTATTTCTCTTGCCTTTGGAGATGTGTCGTGAAAAAGGTTGCTCTGGCCGATGTCATAGAAGTTGTTGCCTATGTTCTCCTCTAGAATTTTGATGGATTCCTGTCTCACATTGAGGTCTTTCATCCATTTGGAGTTTATTTTTGTGTATGGTGTGAGAGAGTGGTCAAGTTTCATTCTTTTGCATGTAGCTGTCCAATTTTCCCAGCACCATTTATTGAAGAGACTGTCTTTTTTCCACCGGATGTTTTTTCCTGCTTTATCAAAGATTAGTTGCCCAAAGAGCCGAGGGTCCATTTCTGGGTTCTCTATTCTGTTCCATTGGTCGATGTGTCTGTTTTTGTGCCAGTACCATGCTGTCTTTGTGATCACAGCTTTGTAGTACAGCTCGAAATCCGGCATTGTGATGCCCCCAGCTTTGTTTTTCCTTTTCAACAGTTCCTTGGAGATTCGGGGCCTTTTCTGGTTCCATACAAATTTAAGGACTATTTGTTCCAGTTCTTTGAAAAATGTCCTCGGTATTTTGATCGGGATAGCATTGAAAGTGTAGATTGCTCTGGGTAGTATGGACATTTTAACTATGTTAATTCTTCCAATCCATGAGCATGGAATATTTTTCCATCTTTTTATGTCTTCCTCAATATCTTTCAAAAGTGATCTATAGTTTCTAGCATATAGGTCCTTTACGTCTCTGGTTAAGTTAATTCCAAGGTAACGCATGGTTTTTGGTGTTATTGTAAATGGGATGGATTCCCTAATTTCTCTTTCTTCAGTCTCGTTATTCGTGTATAGAAATGCAACTGATTTCTGGGCATTGATTTTGTATCCTGCCACCTTACTGAATTGTTCTATAACTTCTAATAGTTTGGGAGTGGATTCCTTTGGGTTTTCCATATAGAGTATCATGTCATCTGCAAAGAGAGACAGTTTGACTTCTTCTTTGCCGATTTGGATACCTTTGATCCCTTTTTGTCTTCTGATTGCTGTTGCAAGGACTTCTAGTACTATGTTGAATAATAGTGGCGAGAGTGGGCATCCTTGTCGTGTTCCTGATCTTAAGGGAAAGGCTTCCAGCTTTTCCCCATTGAGAATAATGCTTGCAGTAGGCTTTTCATAGATGGCTTTTATGAGATTGAGAAATGTACCCTCTATTCCTACACTCTGAAGGGTTTTAATCAGGAAAGGATGCTGTATTTTGTCAAATGCTTTTTCTGCATCAATTGAGAGGATCATATGGTTCTTGAGTCTTTTCTTGTTGATATGATGTATCACATTGATTGATTTGCGAGTGTTGAACCATGCTTGCATCCCAGGTATGAATCCCACTTGGTCATGATGGATAATCCTTTTAATGTACTGTTGGATTCTATTAGCAAGGATCTTGTTGAGGATTTTGGCATCCATATTCATTAGAGAAATCGGTCTGTAATTCTCCTTTTTGAGGGGGTCTTTGCCTGGTTTGGGGATCAAGGTAATATTAGCCTCATAGAATGAGTTTGGTAGCTTTCCTTCTGTTTCTATTTTTTGAAATAGCTTTAGGAGAATAGGTATTATTTCTTCTTTGAATGTTTGGTAGAATTCCCCAGGAAAACCGTCTGGGCCTGGAGTTTTATTATTTGGAAGGTTGTTTATCACTGACTCAATTTCTTCATAGTTAATTGGCCTATTTAAGAAATCTATTTCTTCCTGTTTCAGTCTTGGTAGTTTATAGGTTTCCAGGAAGGCCTCCATCTCTTCCAGATTGTTTAGTTTTTTGGCATATAGCTGTTGATAAAAGTTTCTAATAATCCTTGCAATTTCAATGGTGCTGGTCGTGACCTCTCCCTTTTCAGTCATAATTTTAATAATCTCAGTCCTTTCTCTTTGTTTTTGGACAAGTTTTGCCAGTGGTCTATCAATTTTATGGATTCTCTCAAAGAACCAGCTTCTAGTCCTGTTGATCTGCTCTACTGTGGTTCTGGTCTCTAATTCATTGATTTCTGCTCTAATCTTGGTCAACTCCTTCCTTGTCAGTGGGTTAGGCCTGTCCCTCTGTTGCTGTTCCAGTTTCTTGAGGTGAGAATATAGAAACTGCATTTTAGATTTTTCTATTCTTTTGAGTGAGGCTTGGATGGCTATGTATTTCCCCCTTAGGACTGCCTTTGCAGTATCCCATAGGTTTTGGACCGTTGTGTATTCATTCTCGTTGGTCTCCATAAATTGTTTAATTTGTTTTTTGATTTCCTGGTTTATCGAGTCATTCTTGAGCAGGATGGTTCTTAGCCTCCAAGTGTTTGAGTTTCTTCCAGGTTTTTCCTTGTGGTTGAGTTCCAATTTCAGAGCGTTGTGGTCTGAGAATATGCAGGGGATAATTTCAATCTTTTGGTATTGGCTGAGACCTGTTTTGTGTCCCAGAGCATGATCTATTCTTGAGAATGTTCCATGGGCATTTGAATAGAATGAGTATTCTTTGGTTCTGGGGTGTAGTGTTCTATATATATCTATGAGGTCCAACTCGTCGAGTATGGCATTCAAAGCCTTTGATTCTTTGCTTAGTTTTTGCCAGGGTGTTCTGTCTATTTCTGATAGTGGGGTGTTGAGGTCCCCTACTATTACTGTGTTCTTATCTATATGTCTCTTTATTTTGGTTAAGAGTTGGCTTGTGTATCTTGCTGCTCCCCTGTTGGGGGCATATATATTAATAATTGTCATATCCACTTGTTGAATACTTCCTTTAAGAATAATATAGTGCCCTTCTGTATCTCTCTCTATGGCCTCTAGTTTAAAATCCAGTCTATCTGATATGAGAATTGCTACTCCAGCTTTCTTTTGAGGTCCATTTGCGTGGAAGATGGTACTCCATCCCCTTACTCTAAGTCTGAATGCATCTTTGGGTTCAAAATGAGTCTCTTGTAGACAGCAAATGGATGGGTCATGTCTTTTTATCCAATCTGCAACCCTGTGGCGTTTTATGGGAGAGTTTAAGCCATTTAGATTGATAGAGATTATTGACAGATATGATTTTAATGATGCCATTTCTCTTTAAAGTCTTTGTATCGGTTGTGACTTGCTGCTCTGTATCACTCTTGGGGCCTTTTTACCTTTATAGAGCCCCCCTTAATATCTCCTGTAGGGCTGGTTTCGTGGTTACGAAATTGGTTAATGATTGGCGATTTTGGAACGTCTTTATTTCTCCATCAATTCTGAATGACAGCTTTGCTGGATAAAGGATCCTTGGCTGCATGTTTTTCTCTGAAAGAGCTTTAAAAATGCCCCCCCAAGCCTTTCTCTCATTCCAGGTCTCTGTAGACAGGTCTGACGTAATCCTGATACCTTTGCCTTGGTACGTGAGAAATTTCTTTGCCCTGGCCGCTTTCAATACTGTATCCTTGGATCTAATATTTGCGAATTGCACTATGACATGCCGTGGCGTAGGTTTGTCCTGGTTGAGCTTGGATGGGGTCCTCTCTGCCTCTTGGACACGAATGCTTGTTTCCCTTGCTAGATTAGGGAAGTTTTCAGCTACAATTTGTTCAAATATCTCTTCTAGACCTCTGTTTTTCTCCACCCCTTCAGGGATGCCGATGATTCTGACATTGGATCGTTTCATAGAGTCAGTAATCTCCCGTAATCTACATTCGTGGGCGTGGATTTTTTTAAGACCAGCTTCTATTTTCGTTTTTTCTTCTACTAACCCATCCTCCAATTCGCTAACGCGTTCCTCTGCCTCGGTGACCCTGGCCGTCAGAGCCTCTAGTTTTGACTGTATTTGGCCCACTGAGTTTTTAATTTCTGTCAGATTCGCTCTCATTTCTGCCCTTAGGGATTCTATATTCTCAGCAACGCTTTCTCTGATGCTTTTTTCAAGTTTACTCATCATCTTGACCATTGTTGCTCTGAATTCCATTTCTGATAATTGGGATACATCCATATGTATTAATTCTGTGGCCGAGGCCAATTCTGTGGCAGAGGCCACAGACTCATTATCTTTTCTTTGCTGGGGGGGACTTCTCCTTCTCGTCATTCTGATGAAGAGAGATTGCAGGGTTGTCCAGAGCCCAAGTGTTGACTGGGACCCAGGCCGTGCGCCCTTGTTTTATAGAGATCTTAGGGATGTGGGCTTCTTCCTTAAAGAGTTTATTTATTTATTTGAGAGAGAGAGAGACAGTCAGCAAGAAAGGGAACCCAAGCAGAGGAGTGGGAGAGGAAGAAGCAGGTTCCCGGTGGAGAAGCCCGATGAAGGACTCCTTACGGAGCGTTGTGATCACACCCTAATCCGAAGACAGGTGCTTGGTGACTGCGCCACTCAGGCGCTCCGGGTTGTGGGCTTCTTGATTTTTCAGCCTGCCTTCTGGGGGAGGGGCCTGCCTGCCGGTACTCAGAAAACCCTGTTTGGGTAGAGTCTCTGTGTCCCTTGCGAGGGGGGATGGGGATGGGCACCCTGTGAGCCGGTATTTCCGGGCTTTTGTTCTCTGGCGGCTTTCCCTGGCGGTTTGCTATGCCTCTTCTGAGAGAGCAGCAGCGGCTGAAATTCAGCCTCTGTCTCAGAACAGAGGGATCGCGGATCGTTCTCCACTGATGTTCTGGCCACTTTAACTCTGTTTCTGTTGGTGCTGCTCAACCCTGCAGCATCCCGGGCTGTGCGCCCCACACCCGGCGTCCCAGCCCTCACTTCCAGGGCCGGCACGTCTCTGTCCTTTGTGTTTCCAACCCCGCCAGCCGCCAGCCGCCAGCCGCCCCGCGCGGGCTCCCGGAGCTCCCCGTCTCAGTCTGGTGTCTCACGGGTGCTGACCGCGAGTCCGCCTGCTCCCCCGTGCAGGTGGCCCTCCAGCCGCCAGCCGCCCCGCGGACGCTCCCGGAGCTCCCGGTCTCAGCCTCGATCCAGTGAGCACACCGGAGCTCCGGAGCTCCGTGAGATGCTTGGTGGTGCACGCTCCCGGCTCACGGACTCAGTCTGCCGTTTCCAGAGTGCGGGTCCGCGGTCCGCCCGCTCCCCGGTGCAGGTGGCCCGCCAGCCGCCCTGCGCGCGCGCTCCTGGAGCTCGCGTTCTAAGTCTGTTGTCTCGCGGGTGCCGACCGCGAGTCCGCCTGCTCCCCCGTGCAGGTGGCCCGCCAACCGCCAGCCGTCCCGCGTGCGCTCCTGGAACTCCCTTCTCAGTCCTCGATCCAGTGAGCACACCGGAGCTCCGGAGCTCCGTGAGATGCTTGGTGGTGCACGCTCCCGGCTCACGGACTCAGTCTGCCGTTTCCAGAGTGCGGGTCCGCGGTCCGCCCGCTCCCCGGTGCAGGTGGCCCGCCAGCCGCCCTGCGCGCGCGCTCCTGGAGCTCGCGTTCTAAGTCTGTTGTCTCGCGGGTGCCGTCCGCGAGTCCGCCTGCTCCCCCGTGCAGGTGGCCCGCCAACCGCCAGCCGTCCCGCGTGCGCTCCCGGAACTCCCTTCTCAGTCTGCTGTCTCAAGCGTGCGGGTCCCCGGTCTGTCCGCTCCCCCTTGTAGGTGGCTACCGCTTCCCGGCGCCCTGACACGGCGGCTCCCTCCCCCTTCTGTTTAGCTTCCGATATCTGTGCGCGGTTTCACGGCTCCCCGCTTCGTACCTCGATACTCAGCGCTGGAGATGTTCATTTGTAGAGATCCAGATGTATCTTCCTGCGTCTCAGGCTGATTCCGTGGATATTCCTGCTGGTCTGGTACCTATCCAGCTCAACTCAGGGGACTGGCTGGAAAAGGGGTCCCCTACTCCTCCGCCATCTTCCTCCTTCCAAAGATGTGTTTTTATTTGAAGGGTTGGTTTACGATGAAAATACCAAAGCGCATCTGCTCAAGGAGAAATATCACAAATCTGTTTGCACTTACATCTGTCATTTAAAATGTAACCAAGTGTTCAGTAATTTTTTAAAAGTGCATTATAACATTGCTCCCTGCCAGTTTTCTAATGACTATGAATGAGAGCCTTGAAATAGCACATATAGTAAAAGGCACGATTTAATTGAGGCCAGAGTTCAGGGTTTTTTGCATTAAGATTTAGAGAGTGTGATCCCTCATCCCAGGCCTTAGAGCTCTAACAGGAGTTAAGCTATCACAGATCTTGGCACTATACACATGCCTCCAACTACCTCTAAAGGGCCACAAAGTAGACTGGGACCCTAACAAAAGATGTAAGTGCAAAACAGATGGCTTTTTATATTCCTTTTTTATAATAATACTGCAGCAAGAAATGGAACCCAGTGGTATATTATTTTTATATTTCTTAAGAGATTTTGTGCCAGTATAACTAATTTGTAAGGTCCCCTACTGTTCCACCTTCCATGAACATGTAACAAAATTAGCAAGAACAGACAACACACAATTTTTTTCATACTCCTGCTCTTATATCAGTGGTAACCCCCATTTTGTGGTCTATTTTAACTAGAATTCTTTATAGGAACAACTCCTTCAACGTCTTTCATACTGGGCACTTATTTCAATATATATAAATATATTTAATTTCCATTTTCAGAATAATCTGGTATTCCAAATATTGGCTAACATCTATCTGTGTGACTTTGATCAAATGATATAATTTGGCCAGGCCTCAGTCTCCTGTGCTCAGTAAAATGACTATACTAGTTGATGGCCAATGAGTTGCTAGCTCTGAAAGGCAAGATATCTTACCAATTTGGTTTTGGTGAATTCTATGAAATGATTGACCTTTACCTAGAGATAAAATACCATCTTGTGCCCATCGCTCTCTGGTTTCTCCAGTGCAAGGAATCCACAGTTCCTTGTTACAACTTTTGCCAGGTAGAGCTAAGTGTATTTTGGGGTGTTGTTGGTTGGCTTTGACTTGAGAAGAAGAATATGGTAAGGATGGAATGGTAGAAAAGAAGGAATAAAAGAAGAGGCACGTGCTGGGATCTTATTGGCACTTGTGTGGAAGTTAAAGCTGACTCAGGGCTACTACCACTAGAGAGACTGTGACCACCGGGAACTGGCTTACAATGATGGCTGTATGGGCCATCAGAGGTCTTGACCTAGACCAAATTGTATGTTTCTGTGTGTTGGCTTTCGTTCATTTCCATCACTTTTATGACATCCCTTCATACCTACCAAGTGGCCATTGTCTCATGCCACCATGGCTCCCTGGCCTCTCTGTATCTTCTTCTCCTGTAATCCTTTTCAGGATGTGATATTCCAGGTTAAATTCCCAAGCAAAACACTTGATTTAGTAATGTTCTGTCGACCAAAAGTCAAAGAAGAATTCAGTCTAATAAATTTGGCCTTGTGTTTCCACAGGATATTAGAATGACTGTACAAATGGTAATAACCATTTTGAGGGAATTGGCAAGAAATTACTTTCTGGTAGTGTCAGTATATTAGACTGGTAGGAATTATTTTGAAACAGAGTTTGCTTTTGAGACTAGCCTTAGTTACTGGAAACACATCTCTTTATTTTCTAAAATGGGCAGTTGTAAAGATTTTGCTTCCCCTTAAAATTATACTTACTCCATAGAAATCCTGTGTTCCTGCTCAGAGCTTTAATTAACAGATCCAAGTTTACCCAAATTATTAGTTCAGAAATCAGTTTGGTGAAGTACTGTACTCCCAAAAGATTCTTGGTACTGTTTTATGAACGTTTGGTTAATGCCTCTGGGTATGGGAGAAGTCATAGATGTGGGTTTAATATTATATATGATTTAGAAAAATATGATTGTCAATAAGCTATCTGGAGGTGGGCTTAGAATAAGAAACTCACCTGAAGGCAGCGGCTCTTCTAGCACCAAATTTGATGCTAAATAAAAAACTAAAGTTACTAGCTATATTCATTTTAAAAGTTTACTTTTTTAAGGAAAAAAAGGTAGTTCTTAATAGCAGGATCAATATTTTTATGCCATTAACTTCAATTGATTTGTATCATGTTTATGCCAGATATAATTGAAATTCCTTAATATGGATGCTAATCTCAATTATCATTTCTAATCTTGATTTAAAAACTTTGAAAATTTTGGCTGCTTTTAAGGTACATGGTGTAATAACCTAAAATGTCTTTACTTTTCCATGTTCTTATTAAAATAATATTATTTCTGAAATTTTGCTTTTGTATTGATTTTTACTGTAATAAAGAAGTTTCTAATTTTTGAAAGTTATAATTTTTATTTCCATACAGAAAACTAACTTTTGTTTGAGTTCATATTTTGTGTCAAGCCCTGCACTAAGTACATTTTATTTATTTATTTATTTATTTATTTATTTATTTATTTATTTATTTGACATATGACAGAGAGGCACCGAGAGAGGGAACACAAGCAGGGGGAGTGGGAAAGGAAGAGGCAGGCTCCCAGACAAGCAGGGAACCCGATGCAGGACTCGATCCCAGAACCCTGGGATCACACCCCGAAGCCAAAGGCAGACACTCAACAACAGAGCCACCCCGGTGCCCCACTCTAAGTACATTTTAAAAAGACATTTCATTTCTCGCAAATGCCTCTTGAAAAGTTATGCATCTTGACTTAAGTCACACAGTAGGTAATAGACTCAGGATTTGAACCTTGGTACATTCTGTTTCCACTAATCCGTGTTACCTTGTAAAAAATGGCTTTTTCCAAAAAGTCGTTTTTAATGGTGTGAACTTAAAGAAAATGCCAGAAATCTCTAAGAAGCTTTGGTTTGTATTTAAGGCAAGAGTTAAAAATTGTTGCAAATATGCAGACATATTTATTTTGGACTCTATAAAAATAAATATGGATGTAATTTTCAAAAAATGGAGAAATAATTTGTTAGTACCAAAAAATGAACCTGATCATGAGACACTCATTTTGCTGACATGTGCAGTAGTTATCATAGGTTCTCTGAATTAAAACTGTAGTTTCTTAACATGATATGGTTGGTTTACTCTTTTCTTTCTCCTAAAATGGAAAATTTCTACATGTTGTCTGATCATTGTTTATTGATAAAAATAAATTTTCACGTGATAGTAGAGGAGATTTCTTAGTGTAACTTAGGACATTTTAAAAACATTTGTTTGGGGACATTGAATCCTTTTGGAGAAGTCTGCCTTATTCATGCTTTAATTTCTTTATTCATCCCAATTTTGAATATAAGTCCCTAAATTCCTAGGTTTGTGACTTGGGAGAGTTATTTAACCTGAGACTCACTTTTCTCATCTTTAAAAATGAGGCTGATGATACCTAACTCACTGAATTATATTGTGAGGAATGACTGAGGCACAATACACCGTGCTTATTAGCAGATGGTAAGTCCTCGAGCTGTTCATTGCCGTAATTACAGAGTGGTCACTTGAATGTGTTAAATTTGGGAAATGTTAAATCACTGCATGTGTTTGAATGCTGTGACCTCAGAATGATGACTAGTAGAGAAAAGAGCATGGGTTTACTGGATTTAATAATTCATATGCAAATATTGCTTAGCATTGTGAACTTTTTTCTTTTTAGATTTTTTTTTTAATATTTATGTGACAGAGAGACAGCCAGCGAGAGAGGGAACACAGCAGGGGACTGGGAGAGGAAGAAGCAGGCTCCCAGCGAAGGAGCCCGATGTGGGACTCGATCCCAGAACGCCGGGATCACGCCCTGAGCCGAAGGCAGGCGCTTAACGACTGCGTTACCCAGGGGCCCCAGCATTGTGAACTTTTATTTATTTTTTTTTTATTTTTTATTTTTTTTAAAGATTTTATTTGACAGAGATAGAGACGGCCAGCGAGAGAGGGAACACAAGCAGGGGGAGTGGGAGAGGAAGAAGCAGGCTCACAGCAGAGGAGCCTGATGTGGGGCTCGATCCGACAACGCCGGGATCACGCCCTGAGCCGAAGGCAGACGCTTAAACCGCTGTGCCACCCAGGCGCCCCGGAACTTTTAAAAACATACTATCAAAGAAAAAAATTCTTTGACTTAAGCCATTTCTCTAAAAAGAAAAATACAAAACCCATCTTTAGAAGACATGGCTTAATCGTGGCAATTAAGACTTCATATAAGAGAAAGAGAAAAGCTATTAAACTTTCTATATTGTTCCTGGAAGCACAGCTTTACACAGTGTATCTATCACCACTCCTGGGTATTTCAAAATACATTAAAGGGCTAGCAGAAATCTCATTTTATATATAGCGTATCTTCAGAAGTTGGTCATTTGTATCCTGCAGTAGAGCGGGGTATTTCATAGGCATTGTGTCTCTCTTCCACTCTCTCACCCTCCATGCTGAGTCACTGAGTACTGATTTAACAGAGTTTAACCAGTTTCTCTGCTATGGGGTATCTTGCTGCGCATGGTCTCCCAGAGACAATGTGTTTTGGAATGTTTACCAGAGCTGTTACACTGGGGAGCCTTATTGCCCCACGGTGCATGTCACAGGACTGTTGTTCTCAGTATCTCATTTTGGGAGGCTTTTATTGATATCACTAAAGTCATCTTCCTCAGTGTCCACTTTAACATTGTGCACCTTTTGACAACCTACTTTGTGTGACACCATTTGCAGAACTGTATTATAGCAAAATAATGGGTTTGCTATAAGCAAGTGAACATTTAACTGGGTTCCAAAATGCAGAACCAGAGTGTCGTAAGCACGCATCACCTGAACACTGCAGTTCAGGAGCAAGTAACCCAGGACTGGCATCTGAGGCAGTTTTCCAGAAACCATTACTTGTACCTACCAAAATCTGTTTTCTTACCCACTTTTTTCCTTCCTAATGTGTTTTCACTCTTCTTCTCTTCTCTCATTGTGCTTCGTCCTGTCATGTCTCTTGGTTGTTGTTTTTATTGTTGTTATTTGTTTTTATCTTTGGTTACTTTTCCATCTCCCACAGGCAAAAGGTCCCCATTTTTTTTCCTTACCTTAATAACCGTTTGAACATTAAAAAGTTAATACTTTTTTAGTTCATAACAGTTGCTCTCCAGAACTTCATTTAATTATCACATCAAATTAGTTTTAGAATGAGGTGATCTAAACTCCCTTTAGTTTTTATTTTTTTAAAGATTTATTTATTTGAGAGCGAGAGAGCATACACACATGTGCAAGTGGGGGGAGGGGCAGACGGAGAAGGGAAGCCGACTCGCAGCTGATTGCGGAGGACAACACAGGGCTCAATCTCATGACCCTGAGATCATGACCTGAGCCAAAACCAAGAGTCGGTCGCCCAACCAACTGAGCCACCCAGGTGCCCCTAGTTTTTATTTTTTAACTAGTTTTCTGTACAAAAGAGAATTTGGGTATCTGATTATTAGTTCTAATAAGTACTGTTCAGAATGTACAGTGTTCATTGTGCAGAATCTCTTCCTATATGATGCCAAAAGAACTAGTGGCTAGCATCAGTGTTTTATTTAATTAAAGTAGCTAGCTTGATTGTGAAGATTTTATTAAAACACATTTTATCTGCATGCTGTTTCTATAAAGAATGCTTTAATATGCAATAACCATAGATATTAAACAAAACTGGACATGAAAGAAATGTTAAAGTTAGCAATAAGCCACCTGTATGCTTGTGTCTAGTGTCCATGGAGTAATAGAATTTGCTTAGTATTAGTAGCTTGATGGTAGCCGTTGCAAGGAAGTTATACCATTCTAAAGTATGCAGTCAATTCTTGTTATTTTTGAGAGCCTTTGGTCACAACAGTTTCATCAGCTGACCAATACATCACCTTGTTTAATGTATTTTTCTGTTGAAAGATACCTTGTTTGACATATACTATTGATTCATTAACATTAAACTCACAGCCAATAGTGCTGTAACTCGTACTGGAACAAGACTTATTCAGCAAAACATCCTTTTCTCCAAAAGTCACATCACAGCCTTCTTGTACTTAGGAACACTAGATAGTGTCAGCAGTATGCTGGGGAGCCATTTTCAACAGTGAAATCGCCAACAAAAATTACAAAAATACCAAAACATGGCACTAAATATACTGAGAAAAGATAACCTGTCGACAGTATGAAAGCTGAGACAAGAAGGCAGAGTATTGCCTCTTTACAGCCCCAGCGAGGAAAGTGTAGGTCAGGCAACTCAAGTTTTTCACTGCTGTACATGTCTTTGAATGACTCTGAAAGTGCCATAAATATTGATTTGGGAGTTACAAATAAATTTTAGTGAGTGGGTGAATTCACAAATAAGGAACCCATGAGTAATGAGGATTGGCTGAAATTGTTTTATTAAAGCACTGTTCTTGGGGGAATATGTCTCCACAAATGCAGATGCTTAATTCCAATAGGTTTTCAAGATAATAAGTAGTTTTTAACTAAAGAACACTTGTTCCCAGTAGCATGTTACTGAATAAACCCAATTTTTCATTATAAAAATTATAATAATGATTTGAATATAGAAACCTTATGGTAAAAACAATAACAACTGTAATATAATAATACCCTTGCAATAGAACCTTACTTCTACCTACATCACTGTTTCCATGGAAAAATGTATTCCAAATTCCAACTGAGATGCCAAAGCCCCGTTAGCTTCTTGAGTCCTTAGTCCCAATGATGAGCAAGCCACCATACACACCTACAGTGTAGGACTTCTGTTTTCCCTCTAGTCTAGTTCTGGGGCTGGGAGCAGAGCCATAGGAGTTGGACTCTGGATGAAAGAACAGAAGAGAGTAGTAGGGGCTTCTACTGAGAAGACAGATTCTTCAAAGGACTTTCGTGAATAACCCTGTGATTTTTAGGAAAGCTAGGGGGATGATTGTTAGTACAGCCCCAAACTTGACAGAAGCCATATTTTGAAAACAGTGGCTCTGCTGGAAATAAAATTTTGGACCGTGTGGTTCATTGATCTGATCTATTAAGGCATCTTTTTTACTCTCCTTAA
Organism: Ailuropoda melanoleuca; assembly: GCF_002007445.2. Classification (NCBI taxonomy): domain Eukaryota; kingdom Metazoa; phylum Chordata; class Mammalia; order Carnivora; family Ursidae; genus Ailuropoda; species Ailuropoda melanoleuca. The sequence continues at coordinate 23,734,455 of NC_048233.1, forward strand.
GAATTTAAGTTTGAAAGATAATATTAATGGTGTTAAAAGAAAAATGCAGGTGCTGGTTTTCTCTGTGCTGAGCTGTGGGAGGAAGTCTCTGATCAAGAGGATAAATACCCTGCAAGTTTATATCAACTAAGCAATATTATTTATGCTCCGTGTTTTCCCACAACGTTATTATCTTCTGTAATATTTAACAGATGTACATGTGTTTTGTGTTCATTTATATTCACTTAATGGTTAAAAGTTTGAGGTAAAAGAATGATAATTCAAGATAAGAAAATCTGTGGTGGTGTACTAAAACCTTTATAGAACTTAAAAAATGAACCTCATAAGTTTCTTCCAAATGACAGGTTTCTTTTGGGGGAGGAGGCCTTTAATGAGATCTGTTTTTCTTGCTAGGTTTTCCAAGTTTAAAATCTTTTAATGGAAAATAATGGACTAGGTATTAAATAGATTTTAATTCATTTTAGTTTTTTAACTCAGCTGAGTTTTTTACTTAATAAAATAATTTTAATATATTAATTTAATACAATATATTAATCTTTGGACATTTTTTAAATATTAATTTTATTCCAAGAGGAATAATACATACTCTATTTTTAGTAAATAGAGCGCCTGGCAGAGAAGGAAAAATATCTTGTTTTAAGTCAGAACTCTCTTTTTCCTTTCCTTAAATGGTCTTTAAATGGATTGGGGACAGTAGCTTATATAAACTTCCCATTTGAAATTTCAAGTGTGCACCAGCCTATTAAATGTTAAGAGTTTAACCGTAAAGAAACTTGTTTAACTTTATTTGTCAGATTTCTTACATTTCTTTGGCTTTGGAACCCTTCCCCCGTGCCCCTGAAACTTTAACATCTCACGGGATTTCATAACTGAGGAACACAGTTATGGAAATTAGCTTGTCAGAGGCGAGTGGCCCTTCTTCTGGGCATATAGGGGGTTTATGAAACCACCTTGGCACTTCAGTGTAGACAGAAGGAGCCAGATCAACACACTGGGAAACGGTCAGTCCTTTCCCTTGTTTTCAGGATGACAAAAAGTATTTTTGTACCTTCTCTGGAGAAAGCAATAGGTTTATTCTCCTTCACTCATGTGTGTTCCGACTCGTATACCCAGGTGACAGGTGGCCTAGAACTATCTTAGGTCCTTTAAGAAAATGCACAAGGATTGTGTTATTGTTTGTAGTAAATACTGTTTTACTAGACACATTTTTAGTGTTTTTTAAATAAGCTTTTTCAATAAGTCATTAATCCTGAAACACCAGTTCCATTGTCAACCTTTAAATAAATTTAAGTTCATTTTAATTAAGTCAGTGTTTATTATATCTCATAAACTTTAGCACTCTTTTCAAAAACCAACAAAAAAATAGGAAGATCATAGGCGAATGGACAAAAAATCATAGATTGATTTAAGTTTTAACACAGGAAGAGCTGAGATTTTAAAAACCTACAGGAAAAAGAATTATGTACAATTGATTTTTAGCCAGCTAATAATAACATTCTAATCAATACAAGAAATCAAGGCATCTGGTTTGATTGTGTGAGAATTTAAAAATTTCTGCTCGGCTTATATATAATGCAGCTAAACAAAAAAATCAAACAAGGGGGAAACAGCAAGTGTAACGAAAAGTTGAGGTTTGTATTATTAGAGTAACTCTTATAATTTAAGAATACTATCAAAGCCCAGGTAAATGAGAAAAAGGACAAATTGTTCATACATGGGGAAGTTGTCAACCAGTAAAGGAATTAATTTCCATCAACTAATATTTTCTGCACACCTATGCCTTATGCTGTGGTTGGTGTTAGAGATTGAATGTTGAAGCCAACACTCTCAGTCTTTTGGGGAAGAGAGGGAGACAAGGGACACATGAAACAAAGCAATGCAATGGAGCTATGAAGATACATTTACAAATGCTGGCAAGGCTGCAGAAACTGGTTCAGCTGGTTTATAATTTGAAAAATGACAAAAACTTTTTTTTAACCTTACAAATGATTCTAATGAGATTTTTTTTTTTTAAAAGAAAGGAATGGCTTGTATGTTGAGCAATAGGGCTTAGTCAAGTAAGTAAGATTTCTTAGAGTTACTTTTTGATTTCTTTATGATTAGAATTATAATTATGAAAATTATAGTAATATGAAACAATGTCATGAATAGGTGGCTATAGTTGTATTAATGCTACTGAATTCAGTTCTATAAAATAAGTTTGTACATGGTCATTAATCATAGCAGGATTATGAGATATTAGAATTTATTTTGCATGATACTTAATGGAAGAAATTTGAAGACTCATTTTATTAAAAATCTTTTTTTCCTCTTTTTAGCTGACTACACAAGACTCTGCCTTCCCCATGTTTCCATAGCCAGCGACATGACCTGACACCTTGATGACCAGTCACAGGGCCCTTGGGTGACTGGCTGGTGCACCATGGAACTTAAAGTATGGGTGGATGGAGTTCAGAGGATTGTTTGTGGGGTCACCGAAGTTACAACTTGCCAGGAGGTTGTAATAGCCTTAGCTCAAGCGATAGGTAAGTGGAATTTCTGGCAGTCTGAGATAAAGTGGTTTATGCTTCCTCTTGTGGTTTGTTTATGTTTGTTTGTATTAAATGTAGATTTCTCGTTTTTTATTTGTTTCCATAATACAACTTGCAGGTATACTTTTACTTATTACTATTCCCCCATGCTTGAGTAAATCTGTAAAGACACTTATTCTCTGTCTCCCCCCAGATTTTACTGATCTTCAGACTAGAGTCTGCACTGCCTTCTGCTCTGTTGTTTATCCTAAACAATGATTTGTGGAACTAAAGATGCTTTCTTGAGCCAAAACATAAATTCCTGGTTCCCAGACCCCTCATTAGGAAAAATCTTATTTACTGTTTATTCTGACTACTTTTAGAAAAGAAAAATGCAGCAAATAACATGGTCCTTCAACAGAAAAATAATATGTGCATTTGTATATCTTCTATACAGTGGAGATGAAGTTGTCAAGTACATGCTTACTAGCTCCATCTTTTTTTTTTTTTTAAGATTTTATTTATCTATTTGACAGAGAAAGAGACAGCCAGTGAAAGAGGAAACACAAGCGGGGGGAGTGGGAGAGGAAGAAGCAGTCCCCCAGCAAAGCATGGAGCCCGATGTGGGGCGTGATCCCAGGGTCCTGAGCCGAAGGCAGATGCTTAATGACTGAGCCATCCAGGCACCCCTTACTAGCTTCATCTTATTCACCTACAGTGTTGCAACTTTTCTTCTTGGCGTCAATTTAGCTTTATCGTTTTTATACATGTTTATAATCCTTTTAGAACATGATGAGGGCATAAGCACCTACATCAGAAAAGCCAGTAATGTGGCTTACAGTTTATATTTACATCTTAAGTTCATCATTTAGCAAACATGTTAAAAGGACATTGTTTTCAGCACCATGTTAGGTGCTATTGCTTCTTTGTCTTTGAGCAACTAATCAAGTTTATGTTGTGCTAGTTTATATTGAAAACATATCACATTTGTTCAGGATTGAGAAAAGCCTGCACCATGACACCTTAGCATTTTGTAGAGGCATTTCTGGCATATACACCATTAAGAAGTTGGCAGTGCCCTGTGCAAAGATAGAGACTTTCTTTTAATACTGACATCTTTTGATTTTTCCTAAAATACTTTGTAGCACACACATATGTTAAAATAATGCTAAAAATCCTACGCTTTCACATTCAATGAAATTTTCTTCATTTTGGCCTAATTATATTTGTGGACTTAAGTTTAATTGTTAAAGAAGGGAAAATAAAGGCATTTAATTTTATTTCATATTCTTTGCAACCAACTTATTCAGTAATTGTCCCTTTTACAAGCCTGATAAAGAATTCAAAGTAATGATCATAAAGGTATTCACTGGATTTGAGAAAAAAATGGATGAACTCAATGAGACCTTCAACAAAGAGATAGCAACTATAAAAAATAACCAGTTAGAGTTAAAGAATCCAATAATTAAAATGAAAAATACACTAGAGGGAATCAGCATCAGATTAGAGGATGCAGAAGAATGGACCAATGATTTGGGAGACAGGATAATGGAAAGCAACCAACCTGAACAGCAGAAAGAAAAAAGAGTAATAATAAATAAGAATAGATTAAGGGAACTCAGTGACATCATCAAGCATAATAACATTCACATTATAGTGACCCCAGAAGAAACGAGAGAAGGAGACAGAACACTTATTTGAAGAAATAATAGCTGAAAACTTCCTTAATATGGGGGAGGAAACAGATAGCCAGGTCTAGGAATCACAGAGTGCCCCAAACAAAATGAACCCAAAAACACATAATAATTAAAATAGCAAAAATTTAAGATAAAGAGAGAATAGTAAAAGCAGCAAGAGAAAAGCAGACACGTATAAAGGAAACCCCATAAGGCTATCAGCTGATTTTTCAGGAGAAACTTTGCAGGTCAGAAGGGAGGGGTGTGATATATTCGAAGTGCTGAAAGGAGAAAAACCTACAACCCAGGCAAGGTTATCATTCAGAATTGAAGGAGATAGAGAGTTTCCCAGACGAACAAAGGAGTTTACCATCACTAAACCGACCTTACAAGAAATGTTAAAGGGAATTCTTTATGTGAAAAGAAAAGACCATAACTACAAGTGAGAAAATTATGAAAGGAAAAAAAATCACTGGTAAAAATAGTAGATCAACTACATACAAAGCCAATATGGAGGTTAAAACACAAAACAGTTGGGGCACCTGGGTGGCTCAGTTGTTAAGCATCTGCCTTTGGCTCAGGTCCGATCCCAGGGTCCTGGGGTCAAGCCCCGCATTAGGCTCCCTGGTCAGTGGGAAGTCTGCTTCTCCCTCTCCCACTCCACCTGCTTGTGTTCCCTCTCTCACTGCGTCTCTCTCTGTCAAATGAATAAAGTCTTTAAAACACACACACACACACACACACACACACACAAAAAACAGTAAAAATCATATCTATAAAAATTAGTCAAAGAATACACAAAATAGAAAGAAGTAAAAATATGACATCATATACATAAAATGTGGATTGGAGAGTAAAAATTTAGTGTTTTAGAATGTGTTTGAACTTAAGTGATTATCAGCTTAATATAGACTGTTGTATACATAGGGTGTTATAAATGAACCCCATAGTAACCACAAAACAAAATTCCATAGTAGATACACAAAAAATAAAGAGAAGGGAATCCAAGCGTAACACTAAGGAAAGTCATCAAACCACAAGGAAAGAGAACAAAAGAAGAACAAAAAAGAACTATAAAAACAACCAGAAAACAATTAACAGGGGTGCCTGCGTGGCTTAGTCGTTAAGCGTCTGCCTTTGGCTCAGGGCATGATCCCAGAGTCCTGGGATCGAGCCCCGCATCAGGCTCCCTGCTCCACTGGGAAGCCTGCTTCTCCCTCTCCCACTTCCCCTGCTTTTGTTCCCTCCCTCTCTGGCCGTCTCTCTCTCTCTCTGTCAAATAAATAAATAAAATCTTAAAAAAAAAATTAACAAAATGGCAATAAGTATATACTGATCAACAATTACTTTAAACATAAATGGACTAAATGCTCCAAGCAAAAACATAGGGTGACAAAATGGATTTAAAAAAAAAAAAAAAAGCCCGTCTATATGCTGCCTATAAGAGAAAAATTCATATCAAAAGACACAGACTGAAAATGAAGGGATGGAAAAAGATAATCCATGAAAATGGAAGTGAAAAAAAAGATGGAGTAGCAATACTTACATCAGACAAAATAGACTTTAAAACAATGACTGTAGTAAGAGATAAAGACATTATTAATGTTAAAAAGGGTTCAATCCAAAAGCAAATATTAACAGACTTAAAGGGAGAAATTGACAGTAATGCAATAGTAGTAGGGGACTTTAACACCTCATTTATATCAATGGATAGATCACCCAGACAGAAAATCAGTAAGGAAACTGGCTTTGAACCACACATTTGGCCAGATGGACTTCACAGATATATACAGAACTTTCACCCAAAAATGGCAGAATACACATTCTTTTCAAATGAGCATGAAGTAGTCTCCAGGATAGATCACATGTTAGGCCACAAAACAAATCTCAATAAATTTAAGAAATTTAAAATCATATCAAGCATCTTTTCTGAATACAACAGTATGAATCTAGAAATTAAGTACAAGGAAAAAAAACTGGAAAAACTCAAACACATGGAGGCTACACAACCAGGGGGTCAGTGAAGAATCAGAAGAGGAAATTAAAAAAAAAAAAAATACATGGAGACAAATGAAAGTGGAAACAACTCTTCAAAATCTCTGGGACACAGCAAAAGCAGTTCTAAGACAGCTATTTATACTGATACAGGCCTACCTCAAGAACAAGAAAAATCTCAATCTAACCTTACAACTAAAGGAGCTAGGAAAACAAATCTCAAAGTTAGTAGAAGGAAGGAAATAATAAAAATTAGAGTGGAAATAAATAAAACTCTGAAACAAAAGAGGAGAGATAACAACTGACACCACAGAAATACAAAAGATTATGAGAATACAGTGAAAAATTATAAGCCAACAGATTGGACAACCTAGAAGAAATGGATAAATTTTTAGAAACATAAAATCTTTTAAAACTGAATCAGAAAGAAATAGAAAACCTGAACAGATTACTGGTAACAAAATTGAATTGGTAATAAGAAAAATTCCCAACAAACGAAAAGTCCAGGTGAATTCTACCAAACACTTAAAGAAGAGCAAATACCTATTCTTCTCAAACTATTCCAAAAAACAGAAGAGGAAGAAAAACTTTCAAATTCCTTAATTCAAAGCCAGCTTCTATTACCCTAGTAGCAAAACCAGACAGACACCAAAAAAAAAATTTAAAAAAGGAAAAAAAAGAAAACTACAGGCCAATATCCCTGATGAACATAGATGCAGAAATCCTCAACAAAGCATTAGCAAACCGAATTCAGCAATACATTAAAAAGATCATTCAGTCCACCAAGTGGGATTTATTTCAGGGATGCAAGGATGGTTCATTATGCACAAATCAATCAATGTGATACCTCGTATTAACAAGAGAGAGGATAAAAAATCATGATTATGTCAATAGATGCTGAAAAAGCACTTGACAAAATACATGTGTCTATGATAAAAACTTTCATTAGTGGGTTTAAAGGGAGCATACCTCAACATAATAAAGGCCATGTATGAAAAACCCACAGCTAACATCATACTCAATCATGAAAAATTAAAAGCTTTTCCTCCAGTATTAGTTATAAGACAAGGATCTTTACTCTCACCACTTTTATTCAGTATAATACTGGAAGTCCTAGCCAGAACAATGGAAAAGAAAAAGGAATAAAAGGCATCCACATTGGTAAGGAAGAAGTAGAACTCACTATTTGCAGATCACATCATAACTATGTATAGAAAACCCTAAAAACTCCACTAAAAAACTATTAGAACTAACAAATAAATTCGGTACAGTCGCAGAATACAAAATTATTATACAGAAAACTGTTGTGTTTCTATACATTAATAATGAAGTAGCAGAAAGAGATTAAGATAACAATCCCATTTACAATAGCACCAAAAAGAATAAAATACTTAGGAATAAATTAAACCAAGGAGGTGAAGTCCCACACTCTAAAAACTCCAAGACTTTGATGAAAAAAATTGAAAGAAACACGAACAAGTGGAAAGATGGACCATGCTTGTGGATTGGAAGAGTTAATATTGTTAAATTGTCCATACTGTCCAAAGCAATTTATAGATTCAGTGCAATCCCTATCAAAATACAAATAGTACTTTTCTCAGAACTAGAACAAATAATTCTAAAATTTGCATGGAAGCACAAGAGACCTTGAATAGCTAAAGCAATCTTGAGAAAGAACAACACAGCTGGAGGTTTCACAATCCCAGATTTCAAGATATATTATAAAGTTCATAATAATTAAAACAGTATGGTACTGTTAGACATGTAGATCACTGGAACAAGATAGAGAGCCCACAGTTACACAATCAATTAATCTATGACAAGGGAGGCAAGAATATACAATGGAGAAAAGATAGCCTCTTCAAAAAATGGTGTTGAGAAAACTGGACATCTATATGCAAAGAAATCAAACTGGGCCACTTTCTTAGACGACACACAATAACAAGCTCAAAGTGGATTTTGCCCCCCCCAAAGTAGATTAAAGACCTAAATATGAGACCGGAAACTATAAAACTCCTGAAAGGAGTTTTGGACATTGGCCTTAGCAACATATTTATACATATGTCTCCTCAGGCAAGAAAAACAAAAGAAAAAAATATATATATGTATAGACTACACCCAAACAGACAGCTTTTCCACAGCAAAGGAAACCATCAAAAAAAATGAATAGACCACCTACTGAATAGGAGAAGATATTTGCAAGTGATGTATTTGATAAGGGGTTAATATACAAAATATATTAAGAACACCTACAACTCACCACTAAAAGAAAATCTACTTTAAAAATGGACAGAGTGGGGCGCCTGGGTGGCACAGCGGTTAAGAGTCTGCCTTCGGCTCAGGGCGTGATCCTGGCGTTGTGGGATCGAGCCCCAACATCAGGCTCTTCTGCTATGAACCTGCTTCTTCCTCTCCCACTCCCCCTGCTTGTGTTCCCTTTCTCGCTGGCTGTCTCTATCTCTGTCTCTGTCGCATAAATAAATAAAAAAATCTTTAAAAAAAAAAATGGGCAGAGAACCTGAATAAACATTTTTCCAAAGAAGATATACAGATGGCCAACAGAAACATAAAAAGATGTTCAACATCACTAAATGCAGTCAGAACTCAGGGAAATGCAAATCAGAACTACAATGAGATATCACCGCACACCAGTCAGAATGGTTAGTATCAAAAAGACGAGAAGTAACAAGTGTTCGTGAGGATGTAGCAAAACAAGGGAATCCTTGTGCACTGTTTGTGGGAATGTAAATTGGTGCAGCAGCTGTGGAAAACAGCATGGAGTTTCCTCAAAAAATTAAAAATAGAAGTATCATATGATTCAGTAATTCTACTTCTGGGTATTTATCCAAAGAAATGAAAGCACCAATTTGAAAAAAAATAAATGAACCCTGTGTTTACTGCAGCGTTATTTATAATAGCCAAGACATAGGAGCAACCTAAGTAACCACCAGTACCTGGGTGGATAAAGGGGTGTGTGTGTGTGTGTGTGTGTGTGTGTGTGTGTGTGTGTGTGTGACGGAATATTACTCAGCCACAAAAAAGAATGAGATCCTGCCATTTGCAACAACATGAATAGACCTAGAAGGTATTATTGGAATAAGTCAGACAGTTAAAGACAAGTACCAAATGATTTCACTGATATGTGGAAACTGAAAAACAAAGCAAACTAACAGAAACAGCCTCATAAATGCAAAGAACAAACTGGTGGTTGCCAGAGAGGAGGGGTTGTGGGGATTGGCAAATAGGTAAAGGGGATTAAGAGGTACAAAATTCCAGTTATAAAATAAATCACAGTGATGAAAAGTAAAACATAGGAAATGTAGTCAATAACAGTTTAAGAACATTGTATGGTGACAGATAGTAACTACACTTACTGTGGTGAGCATTATGTAATATATAGAATTGTTAATCACTGTGTTGTACTCCTGAAACTGATATAACATTGTAGGTCAACTGTACTTCGTAATAAAAATAAATAAAAAACTAAAGATAGAAAAAGGTAAAACATAAAAACTAAGAGGTGTTTTGTCTCAAGGCTCAATTACATATATACTAACTAAAATAGTCATTTAGGAATATTAATATTTAAAAAATAGCTTTAAGACAAAGGGGACTACAAAGAAGAGACTTACTATATTAGCATATATATATAAGGCTTAATTCAAAGGAAGATAAAAGATTGTAAACTTACATACAACAAGTTACATTGCCTCAAATATATAAAGTAAACCTGGGGCACCTGGGTGGCTCAGTAGGTTAATCATCTACCTTTGGCTCGCAGTCATGATCTCAGGGTCCTGGGATCAAGTCCCACATCGGGCTCCCTATTGGGGAGGAGTAGTCTGCTTCTTCCTTTCATTCTCCCTCTGGGCGCATGCACGCAGCCTCTCTCTCTCTCTCTCTCTGAAATAAATAAATTCTTTAAATGTGTGTGTGTGTGTGTGTGTGTGTGTGTGTGTATAAAGTAAAACCAATGGAACTAGAAAGAGAAAATAAGAAAATAACATTCCACTGTAATGGAAGATTTAAAATATACTTCAATGACTGATAAGAAGAAACAACAAATTGGGGGGGGGTAGCCTCACATTATTTGAATAAAAATATTCGTCTTTGTTTTTTTCTGCTTAGTAAAAACTAAAATTAGCAATTGTCAAATTGAACTTTCCTGTTATATTTGAGAATCAAGCCATGGGCAGTGGTTTAAAAGAAAATGAGTACTCTTTACAGGGTGGCTGAGGAGTGCAGTTAGCTGCATCTGTCCATCTGGCATCCACATTTTCTACATAGAATTTCGAGGGGAAAATGCCCTGATGTACCAGGTGTGTGCTTATCCATCTGGACTAAACGGTGTGCTGTACTTGTTTATGAACAAGCTAAAAAGTTTTAACTGAGTCTACCCCCATTTTTGCTTTGTCAGTTAACTCAGTCCAGAGCTGTTTTTGAAAAGTTGACAACTTTTGACAACTTGCCTACAGAGATTTTATGATATTACTCCAAACTTGGCTAAACCACTCTTTTTCTGTATCATAAATACTTCATTGAATTCAGAATTCACCTGAGAGATATTCACCTGGCAATCAGCCGAGGACTGTTGGTCCTTGCTTCTCTGGTGCCGTAAGACATTCTCAGCATCAGATGTAATATGCTTCTGATACATGCTGAACTATTTCTCTATTTTGTAATGTGAATTATTGGTATTCAAAGTTTAAACACTAAATGAAACTTTTATAGTATTTTAACCTTATTTCCACTGTAAGAAATAATAAGGGGTTTATTAGGGAAAATTAATGCTGTGACATCCAACCCCAGAATTCCTGTGGCTTAACACAGTAAAAGTTTATCCTATTAGCAGAGTATTGATTGAGCAAACTGCAGATGTTTCTAAAAAAATTACAATAAAGCAACTTGTAAAATACCTTCGTGGGCTTAAATCCACATATTAGCCACATGGGGTACAAGCACCAAAGATATACTCTTGATTAGGGATTGTTAGGGATTTTTCTGGATAGCTAAAATTACTCTCAGGAAACCATCGAGATATAAAAATATTTACGTAAGTTAGCAATCTGCAAACATATATGGCAGCGAACGTTTTTTGACTCGGTGCTGCTGATCAATGGAGTCAAATTAGAAAATAGCTCAAGACACGGTAATTTGGTAAAAAGATGTTGAATGTATCTGATAATATGGAAAGAAACCCTTTCTATGCTGATCTCTGACTACCTTGACAGGTTATATTTAGTTGGTGGAAATAGAACACATCCAAATTATGAGACAAAATAACAAAATAAAAACATAATTGAAACACTTTAATTGGCACGAAGTGTTTAAACCGCCCTGCAGTGCACTGTGTGTTTGGTCACTGTAGATGCTGGGCTTTTTGACACATTCCCAATTTCGAGTATTTTATGTTGGTTCTCCCATAAACTATCCCAGAAATGCCATTATTTCACAGTTCAAACTGCTTCTCAAATCTGTATGTGAAACAGAAAACCTTTGACTGTTCATCTGTTTCAAGTTATAGTCCAGAAAATGCGTTTGCTTTTACAATATCCCCAAAATATGAAAAGAATGTATTTCTGCCCTCAAGTAGCTTAGAACTTAAGTAGAGTATGGCTAACAAAAGATTAGAGATTAGAGAGGAAAAGAGAAGGAAGAAATCAAGGAGACTGAGGGAAAAGTTTTCTGATTCATACTCCTTTGTTGCCTGGTGCCATTTAAAGTACTGAAGATTCAGAATTTTTCTCTGTTCCCACTTCTTGTGATCTTGTTCCCATATCACCTTCAACTGGGGTCAGAGTTAGCATTTAATAGAAACATATTGGTCGAGGCTGGGGTCCAAGGTGGAGCGGACTGTTCCTAAAAAGCCATGTTTCATATGGTTCCTAAAAAGCCATGTTTCATATGGTTTGCCCCAAGAAAATCAGTTTTCTATTTTTTTTTTTTTAAGATTTATTTATTTGACAGAGAGCACAAGCAGGGGGAGTGGCAGGCAGAAGAAGAAGGAGAAGCAGGCTCCCTGGCCATGGGGCTCGATCCCAGACCTGAGCCTAAGGCAGACGCTTAACCGACTAAACCACCCAGGCGCACCAAAAATCAGTTTTCAAACAAGCACATTTTATACTGAATTATAGTTTATTTAATACTTGTTTCTTCTTTCTGGAAGTTCCTCTAACATAAGGGTCCTCCTTGTTTATCCTTGTGTATCCTTACACCATTGCTTTGCCTAAAGTAAGTATTCAATAAAACATAGTTTCTAAAACAGTGCTGTCCAGTAGAACTCTCTGCAAGGATAGTAATGGTCTCTATCTGTCCAGTATAGTAACCACCAGCCACATGCAGCAACTGAGTACTTGAAATGTGAGTACTTGAAATGTGGCTCATATAACTGAGGAAATGAATTTTTAATTAAAATTAATTAATTAATTTAGATGTGGCTAGTGGTTAGTCGGTATTGTAGTAAACAGTTCTAGAAGATGACTAACTGGTATCTCAGACTTAAAATGTCAGAACCCAACCTCTGTATTTCAGCTACTGCTCACCCTCAAATTTCTTCCTTCTCCTTATCTCAGCAAATGAAAACCCTTTTCTTTTAATTGATTAGATCTAAAACTTTTGTGTGATCTTTGATTCTTTTCTCTTTCTAGTTTCTCACAACCATTCCGTCAACAAATCCTGTCTGTACTACCTTCAGTATACATATGCAGAATCTGGTTTCTCTTCACAGCCACTGTTAACCACCATCATTTCTCACTTAGATTTTTGCAGTAGCCTTCCAGCTCATCTCCCTGCATCATCTTGGTCCCTCCAGCCTATTCTCAACAAATGTCTTTTAAAGTTAATACTTTTTTAAAAGTTTTTATTTAAATTCCAGTTAGTTAACATACAGTGTAATATTAGTTTCATTTAGTGACTCATCACTTACATGCAACACCAGGTGCACTTCTTACTCCCCATCACCTAGTCCCCATCCCCCACCCGCCTCCCCTCTGGTAACCATCAGTTTGCTCTCTATAGTTAAGAGTCTGTTTCTTGGTTTCCCTCTCTCTCTCTTTCTTTTTTTCCCCCCTATGCTCATTTGTTTTATTTCTTGAATTCCACATGAGTGAAATTGTATAGTATTTGTCTCTCTCTGACAGACTTTGCTTTCCATAATACTCTTTAGTTCCATCCACGTCATTGCAAATGGCAAGATTTCATTCTTGTTTATGGCTGAGTAATATTCCATTGCATGTGTGTATCTATGTTTGTGTATACACCACATCTTTAAAGTAATACTTTTAAAATATGCATCATATCACTCCTCTGCTAAAACCCTCACCCCGCCCCATCCACAGTGGTTTCTTACTCAGAAAATTCCAAAGTCCATACAGTGGTCTTCAGGACCCTAATGAATCCATGCTTTATCCCCCTTACCAATCTGACCTCATTTTGTACCACTTACTTTTGATTGTCCCTTCTTATACACACCAAAGACATTTCTGCCTCAGTCTTTACACCTGGTCTTTTCTCTGCTGAGAATACTCTGCACCCAGACATCTTCATAATTCATTCCCTGGAATCTCTGTTTAAATATCATCTTCTCACAGAAGATGTCCCTGACCACATGTACATATACACATGCACACGCACAAGCTTATAAACTCACATACTCTTTATTGTCATAGCCTAGTGTTCTCTTAAACACTTACCCCTCCTGACATTACATATAGGCCACGTATATAGACCACATATGCATTTTCAAATCAAAACATTTCTGAAAGCCTAAAGTTTATCATACTTCATTTGTTAGCCATAACTGGAATGTCTTGAACTCATTTGGTAGTAAAAACTGCTCTGATTTGATATAAGGCTGTTTTTAATTTATGTTTATTCCATTTGATATGAACATTGATACATTTTACTTTATACATTTTAATATGTTTGATTACAGACCTACAGGATAGCACTATATTACCTTTCTGAAATCCAAAAAGTTCTGAATTTTCAGCATATCTGGCCTTAAAGCTGTTGGATAATGGACAGTAGACCTACATTTACCTATTCATGTGTTGTGTATTGCCCACTACTGTTTTGTTATTGTCTATTCTCATAGCTTAAAACGATGCCTAAGTAATAGGCACTCAATACATATTTGTGAATAAATGAATGAATTTTTAAAGTTTTTTTTCTATAAATTACAGGCTGAGTTAGGTGACCACCTAATGTTTCATCCATCTCTAAGATATGATCTTAGAAAATAAGAAAAATAATATTTTATATTGCCATATTTAACACTTAATTTCATGCATAAATTATCGATTTTAGAAATTTACAAATTTATCAATTTTCTATCTGTTTAAAAAAGTAATACTATTCATTGTAGACTGTTTTGAAATTTAGGAAAAAAAGCAGAAAAAAATGACCCTACCTCCTAAGAGTAATCACTATAAGCAGTGCTTTTTATGTACTTCTAGATGAGCTTAAAAAAAAGATTTCACACTCCATAATTCTTGATAGTTTTAAAGTCTCATTTTGCGTTTACTGGATTGTGAATTAAATTTTCCACATCACTTAATCCTCATAACAGTCTTATGAGGAAAGCACGGTTATTATCTCTACTTTATAGATGATCAAACTAAGGCCCAGAGATATCAGATAACTTGCCCAGACTCCTGTAGCTAGTAAGGAGGATACTAGGATCCAAACCAGTAGACTGACTCAAGAACCATGCTCTTGGGGCGCCTGGGTGGCATAGCGGTTGGGCGTCTGCCTTCGGCTCAGGGCGTGATCCTGGCGTTGTGGGATCGAGCCCCACATCAGGCTCCTCTGCTGGGAGCCTGCTTCTTCCTCTCCCACTCCCCCTGTGTGTTCCCTCTCTCGCTGGCTGCCTCTATCTCTGTCGAATAAATAAATAAAATCTTTAAAAAATAAAAAAATAAAAAAAAAAAAGAACCATGCTCTTAACTACTGTTATACTCTGTTGGTTATACTCCCTAAAATCTCAATGGGCATCTGTTAGCAAATACAGTTATTGATTGAATTATATTGAAAAAAGAAATAAAAACCCTTAATAATAAAATTTACTACTTTTTTATAGTCAAGATCATCTTTTACAGTTTTGATATTTATAACAATAGTGTCTTCATTCATAATTTTAAGTACTTTCTAGATTTTCTACATTCATAAAAAGATTATTTTAATGACTGTCAAGACATGTAATTCATAGCACATCAGTCAGGATGGGTTAGATTATGCTACATTAACAAAATATCCCCCAAATCTTACTGGTGTATAGTGATAAGTGTTAGCTGTTATTTTGATTAATAGTATTTATGCAAAATAAGTAACATAGTGCCTAACAAACATAGATATAATAAATGTTAATCATTATGAAATCAATAAATTTTATGTTTTCATTATTTTTTCAATAGTAGTAAGCTTATCATATAATCCTAAATAGTTCCTAAATTAATGTGCAGTAATTCTGTGATTACATTATCATCTCATCAACACATTGGGAAAATATACTGTGAATGATTTAGCTGTGAGTTGTGCACAGCTGGCTGATAAGTTATACTCAGACATATTTACATTATATCACTGTCATCATGAAATAAACACTCCATGGTTAAAGTTATCTTAATAGCTACACTCTGGACCTGTAGAAAATTCATTGATAAATTTGCAGGATAGTTGTATGTGATTGGAAGATTGCTTTAAATTCTTTAAGCTTTCATTTCTTCACTGGTAAGTTGAGGATCATAATATCTATACTGCTTATCTCATAAAACCAATTAGGATTACATATATATTACATATATTTTTATATATTTTATATATATTTTGATCTATATATATGTAAGTATCTAAAGCATTTAACAGACTATAAAATGGTACAGTGTAATTTCTGTTACAGAGATCAATATTCCTTGTAAGAATTCTAAGTCATTATGAGAAAGATCAGCTATGTTCACTAGAGTCTGTAAGAATCCAAAATGTTTATATAGCTCAAGGAACAAAGTATCTGTTATTGGAAAAGCTCAGTGGGGTTGGATAGATTATTCATGATTAAGAATAAGCTGTTACTGACATTACTCCTAATATGTCCAGAAGCAGGAGGGTATATTAACATTAAATTCATAAGAGATTAATGTCAACTCTCTATCATGTCTTTTGAATCATGTACTGTATCCATCTTTGGGGTAAGAAGGATTTGAAACTGAAGAAAAAACCAAATGTCAGTTAAAACTAAATCTTATAAAAAAGGATTGATGATCAAGGTGTTTAATAGAATCCCCAGGGCCTGACACTATTTCTGGCAGATGTTTGGTGTTCAAAATATATTTGTTGAATAAATAACAAGATGTGACTTTTAA
Organism: Ailuropoda melanoleuca; assembly: GCF_002007445.2. NCBI lineage: Eukaryota > Metazoa > Chordata > Mammalia > Carnivora > Ursidae > Ailuropoda > Ailuropoda melanoleuca. The sequence goes on from NC_048233.1 coordinate 23,750,994, forward strand.
ATCATGATTTTGTCTTTGGCTCTAGGAAATTTCCTAAAATTGTTAAAAAGAAAATGGTTGCACTACTGAAAGAGTAGTTGAAATAAGGGCATAATGTTTTTGGGTGACCCATATTTGAATATTTGAGATTTGGTGTATATTTTTAAAAACTTGATATTACTGCAGAGTTATACAAACTATTCTGCTTTAAAGTAAGTAAGAGTAATCTGTTATCCTATTTCCTTTTAATTTATGTCAGTCATCCAATGAGATTCCACTAATGCATTAAAGTCTCTTTATGTCATTTTCCTTATTATACGAAGTTAATTATCCTTGGGACTACACTCAATTGCTTCCACTATTTGAAAGTATAGTCAGTATTTTATTTATTTACCATTACTTATTGTGGCATACATTTCTAGATAATCAAAACAACCTAAACTACAAATGCTATAGATAGGTAAGTAGGCAGGTAGGTAGATAGATATCCCTTTTTATAAGTTCTGGGGGTACATCAAGATAGTGTGCAAGGTACAACTAAATGTATCCATTTAATAAAATGCTTTGAAAGGAGTTTTGCAGGAGGAATTTGAATCTATCCAAATGAAATAGGATCTTTAGGGCCTTGCCAAGTATGGTATTAAAAATAATGATTATGGGATTTAACTTTTACATAACCTATCTAAAACCTAATTTTTATAATAAAATCAAAGCTATTAATTCATTTCCTTTCATAAAAGCTTTTTTTATATTGCTGGATAGAATCTTTTTTCTTTTTGCCTAATTGCACTAAATATGCGTTATTTAACAAAAAGGGAAAACTGGCAGTAAAAGCAATTCTAAATAATCTTCTACTAAGACATTCTCATAGGGCAGTGGTACCATTAAGCATTGGAAAAATCAGCTTCCTATTTAATTATGGCTAAATTAGGGTCTTTAAAATTGTTACTATAACTTGTATACTGTAATGATTCCATTTTCTTCTTCAAGATGCTTCATTGGCCTGGTAGAGAATTAGAGAGGGCTCTGCTGATCTATTCCAACCCCTCACATTACTGATGAGGACACAGAGCTCCAGAGAAGAGTGAGATTCTAAAAGTAGTTGATGGGCAGCAAAGCCAAGAACACAAAGTACTGTGATCTTTGAAGCAGGGTGTACACATGCAACAGTTTTAACCTTGCAGATTTGTCATGTGGCTTTTCTTGGAGTAATTGCAGTAATTTTTAACCTGAAAATAACTAGAAACATTTTTTATTCCACGAAGCCAGTCCACTGTAGTAAGGATTTCTTCTTCATTCCCTTCATTTGCCCGGATATTTTGACAATAGTAACAACTAACATTTGTATAGAACTGCTCAATTTTAGAAAACATTTTTATACTTTACATCTCACTTGACTCTCGCAACAACACTGTCCGTAAGAAAATGCTGTTCTCACCCTATAAATGAGGAAACTGAAGACAAAAGAAGTTTAGTAAGTTGCGCAAATCATTTAAATAGCTGGGGGAGCCGAACTTGCCCACAGGCCTTCCAACTGCAGAGCCTTTGCTCTTTTCAACTTTATCTTGTTGGGAGTTGTCAAAAGTTGCTTAAGGATTTTTTTTTAAGTCAGCTTATTGTCATGTCACGTCATTTTTAAGAGGTCTCTGGTCACCCCTTTTGTTGTGTAAATAACAACTACTTTACATTAATAGTAGCTGCTGGGTATTGATCGAATACCTGCCATGGGCCAGACGATGTGGTGGGTGCTTATTATGCCTGACTCTGTCTCTCAGAACCTGTGAGGTATTCCTAGTATCTCCGTTTTAGAAGTGAACTTACACTATTTATCCAGTAGGTAATTAAAACCTGGGATTAAAACTCCAGTCTGTTTGCCTTGCAGGCTGCAACTTTTTAGCTGTACCCAAGATTCAGTTTCCGTTAAGGAGAACAGATGCCTATGTTTAGAACAATATCACTCTTAATGTGCTACTTCTGAATTTTATACACAGATATTCACACATAGATGTATCCAGACCTCCATTTATTGACCCTAATAACTGAGAAGATAACTACTATTGGTTCAGAAGCTCATGAAATTGAAAAAGAGGATAAATCAATAGCTGTATATACCAGTGCTATAATTGCAAGATGACAGGATCAGTATTTTCTTCCTTGTAATAATGTTAAGTAGTAATGGATAATTTTTATTGAGATATAATTGACGTGTAACATTTATATTAATTTCAGGCGTCTAGTGGACACCTCTAACAAAATATAATACATCTGACCCACCCACTTTAAATGGAAATATTCAGGAAGTGTGTTCAAGGTTATGATACTATACTGTTTTCTGAAACTTGATCTTCTGTAATTACCAGTTAGGCTCAGTGTAACTTTTACTTAAATATGATTTTATTGTGTTTGGTTTTTTTAATATTTTTGCCTTTTAAATTTTTTTAACAAGAATCTTTGGAGTTACAACTACCAAAACTAGAAGACTTCTCTTCAGGCCCCTATTTTTATACAAAATTATGTTGAAGTGTCGTTTTCACTGAGGTGATTTTTATTTGCCACAGGTGTGCAGAAAGCTACCAGCTGTGTGAGCTGTGAGTTGGCCAAGCCCTCATGCAGAGACAGAGGAGAGACGTGTACAGCCACCTGTGAGCTGAGTAGCATGTTGTCCACTGGCTCCATACCTCCCTTCAGGAGGAAAGTGGGGCCTCCAACCTTCCCAAGTTCTAATGTGCAGAGAAAGAAGAGGGATTCACAAAGTGGAAATATAGTCAAGTTTTGAAGTTCTACCTAGTTCCTGGGACCAGGCCCTCACGACTTCCAGTGGGGCATCTTGGTGTCTTGCTTTAGCTGGAGGTCTCGCCCCAAACAAGAAAATCTAGGCAATCAGGCATTTGACAAGAATGTAAGAGTCTCACTGAGGTTTAAAGTATAAAGTTGAATTTTTAAGCAAGTCAGAAGAGTATATTTAATTCACATCCCATGATTTTATGCTGTTAACATATCTTCAAGAGAATTTGTTTTTTGGTTTGGTTTGGGGGTTTTGTTTTTGTCTTCAAGAGAAGTTTTAAAGGCAGCATGGACTGGACTTGGATGCTAATCAAGACGACACAGTTATCAAATAGTGTCCTCTGTTGAATTATTTTAGCTATTGCATATTCCACTTTGACAATTTATTCTTATCCTTTTTATCTAGGTCGAACCGGAAGGTACACTCTTATAGAAAAATGGAGAGATACTGAAAGACACTTAGCACCTCATGAAAATCCTATTATATCCTTAAACAAATGGGGGCAGTATGCTAGTGATGTACAGCTAATTTTACGTCGAACGGGGCCATCTCTCAGTGAGCGACCCACTTCAGACAGTGTGGCTCGAATTCCGGAGAGAACTTTATATAGGCAGAGTTTGCCCCCCCTGGCTAAACTGAGGCCTCAGATTGACAAATCAATCAAAAGGAGAGAACCTAAAAGGAAATCATTAACATTTACAGGAGGTGCCAAAGGATTAATGGACATTTTTGGAAAGGGTAAAGAAACTGAATTTAAGCAAAAGGTGCTGAATAACTGCAAAACAACAGCAGATGAATTAAAGAAGCTGATCCGGCTGCAGACGGAGAAGCTTCAATCCATTGAGAAAGAGCTAGAATCAAATGAAATAGAAATACAATTTTGGGAGCAAAAATATAATTCTAACCTTGAAGAGGAAATTGTCCGCCTGGAGCAAAAGATCAAAAGAAATGATGTTGAAATTGAAGAGGAAGAATTTTGGGAAAATGAATTGCAGATTGAACAGGAAAATGAAAAACAGCTGAAGGATCAACTTCAAGAAATAAGACAGAAAATAACAGAATGTGAGAGTAAATTAAAGGACTATTTGGCTCAGATCCAGACTATGGAAAGCGGTCTTGAAGCAGAAAAATTACAACGGGAAGTTCAGGAGGCACAAGTCAATGAAGAAGAGGTTAAAGGAAAGATTGGTAAGGTCAAAGGAGAAATTGACATTCAAGGCCAACAGAGTCTGAGGCTGGAAAATGGCATTAAAGCTGTAGAAAGATCTCTTGGACAAGCCACCAAACGATTACAGGTAAGAACATTTCTACAAAAAGAATGTTTCATCTGTTTAAAAGAATTAATATATTCTTGGCATTTTCTTTAATGACTGTCCATTTTCTCTTACATTTAAAATTAGAAACCTAGTTTGGTTTATAAGTTTCTTAGAATCTCTGTGACTTATGACAAAGCTAAGATGTGAAAACAAAACAAAGATGAGAGCTAAAGCCACACTTACCTGGCTCCACAGAAAGAGGTGTCTTACTGTGGCAATTGTAACATTAGGTAATTGGACACAGAGAATAGAATCTCAAAGCTGGCATGGACACTAATGATGAGATAGTGAATCTGACCTTCTTTCCTTTTGGAGATAAGGAAACCAAAGCCAAAAGAGATTACCGCAGATTGGTTTACCAAGGATTGTGTGGCTAGGTGACTGCTTATCCATAACTTCTCCATTGTTGCTCACCCCATCTTTCCTGAGATGTAAATAGTCCCCTTCTTTTCTCCACATTACTTACTTTCCTTTGCTTTCCTGAGGAGAGGGGCACAAAGTTTCCCTCTCTGGTTCACATACAAGAAAATTATATTTTGCCATTAGATCCTGATCACTCAACTTACATTTCTCAGCTACCCATTCTTGAAAAGAATGTGTGGATGTTAGGGGAGTTGCAAAGAGATATTAAATATGAATAATATTTTAACATACTACATATAAATAATATTTGAAGTATTAAATATTAATATTAAATAAATTTTAAAATACCAAATAAATTTCTGGATTTGATTATATTTGGCCACATTTCAAGGGCTCGATAGTGGTTGCTGTATTGGTCAGTGCTGGAGGCTTGCTATTCAAAGAGTGAGCCATGTAGTTCAGGCACACTTGTTAAAAATTCAGAATCTATATTGTAGTAAGATCTCCAGATTATACCAGTACCCATGGAAGTTTGAGTAGAGTTAATTTAGAATATGAGCAGTTTTACAAGCAGAGAAAGCTGAGGTTTCAAGAAGAACTTGCGTGATTTCTGTTCTCTGCCTCTAACTATAGTCAAGAGGTTAAACTACCACCAAATTTTGAAAATCAGAATTTCTCATGCAGTAGAAGGTTGTTAACCTCTGATTTGTCAGTATTATGCTATTTGGATTCATTTTGACCCTTAAAAAGGATACAGTTGGAAGTTGTGTTGCCTTTGGTTTTGTTTACAGGAAACACTAATCTATGACAGTCATTGCTAGTAAATCTCACTACCCATTGGAAAGTATCTCATAATCAAACTAACATATCTCCAAGTGCCCCCTACACTCAAGGCAAGTGGAGGAAACAAGCACTCATTTCTGGTATCTCTTCGCTACCCCTACCCGTCTTCAGACACACTCAACCTGGGTGAGGCCTTGCCACTTTTTCTTCTAGTGCAGTAAAGGAGTGAAAGAACAGCCATTCGAATCATAGAATGCCTCTCCTTGCTTTTTGAGCTTTCTAGCTCTCCAAACTTGATCTCCTTTCTTTAAGGATATTCAGTTCTCAGACCTGTCTTTGCCAAGGATTTAAGAACCCCACAGTGAAAATCTTGTAGGAATCTTGCTTTCCTCAAGTTCTAATATATATCAATAATGAATCTCATGAAAACGTAAACAGTTTACCAAAAACAAGAACTTCTCTGAATCTCGTGGACCAAATGACTATAACTTTTGCAGTCAGTTATGAAGTCAATAGGGAAATTCAATTGTGAACAGCTTATAGCAAGATTGCTGTAAACACTGGTATGGATGGCAAATAGTATTTTATTGATAAAAGTTTATAGACATAGATTTATTTCATCAGATGCATAGTGTATTCCTAACAGAGGAAAGCATCGTGTTTAAGAGAACGGACTGAAGAAGCTGGTGTCCTTTATTTGCTTATTTTTTGGCCTGGGCCCCAGAGCAAAAATGACCTCTTTTTAGCCCACTGTATCAGTATTAACCAAGTTTGTTAAAGACATTCTTGTGAAAGCGTGTATCGCACGTCCAGCCCCCGTAGCAGACGGGCTATCACCGGGATGTCTGTAGCTGGCCAAGAGTGAAGCTTCAAATAAAAAGACAAATTCTAACTTCCATCTAGGACAAAGAACAAGAACTGGAGCAGTTGACTAAAGAGCTGCGGCAAGTCAATCTCCAGCAGTTTATCCAACAGACAGGGACAAAAGTTACCGTTCTGCCAGCGGAGCCCATTGAAGTAGAGACCTCACACGCAGACGTAGAAAGGGGTAAGGTGTTGAGAACTCTGCTCTCTTTACTTTAGTCTCACTGGTTAACTTTGGATAAACTACTTGTATTCAGTTAAAATGTTATCCTGCTGTTCAAAGCTTGGGTCACTTAAAAAAAATTGATGTACTTCCTGCTTCTGGGGAAAGTCAGTAACATCTAGGTTGTTGATTTACTTAGGTGGGCATGTAATCACCAACTCTTATATCGTTTGTTTTAAACTGCTTCTTTAAGACACCTTTTCCCTATGTGTGAGTCATCGTCTGTTGAGTTTTATTAGCTTCTGTTCCTAATGCCCCTTCTTCCTCTCTTAAAAATCTTTATTGTTAATCTGTGCTGGTATTTAAAAGATGCATATCGTCTGAACAACCAAGAAAGAGAAGGAAAATGCTCACCTTTTTAAAAAGATGTTGAAATCACTGAAAACTGTTTTTATCAACAGAGAGGGTCAAGAAGAATTAGGCAAAGTTCTAATTTTTCATGTTGCTGACTACTTCAAGTTGCTGATTATACCAAATGGCTTTCTTTGTTTTCTGTGTAGAGGCACCATTCCAGTCCGGGTCCCTGAAGCGGCCTGGTTCATCTCGGCAGCTCCCCAGTAATCTTCGTATTCTACAGAATCCTATCTCATCTGGTTTTAATCCTGAAGGCATATATGTATAACATTATCTGTCTTTAGGGGAGAGACCCAATAAAGGTACCAAGGACAGTACAAATTCCTTCTTTGATTTGTGCCAATGATGAACAGAGGATCTATTTCACAAGCCACCGTATCTTTTTTCTGTCCTAAATTGCATACCACTTGGAGCCATACCCTGTGCACTGATGCTAAAGAACAAAGAAACTGTGTTTTCACACATCGACAGTGTTGACGTTTTTGTCCAGCAGCTGTAATGCAAAGCCTTCATTTTTATTTGTAGCATTTTGAGAACGTTAGGAAAGTATTATACTGTGTGTATACATAAATAAAACCATGACTTAAGAGCGAAGAGAAGTATGCGACTGGCTTAGTTTAATTTATTCCATATAATCGATTAATGGGTGAATGTTGATGTTTTAATATTTTTTATGAATACTGCTCCTGTGACTGAATTACCTTATATATTGTGTGATTATGACTGTGTGTGCATGTTGCCAGACTCCGTACGTTGCCGATCTATAGCTACACAAGTGTCATGTGGTGCTCCACCATCAAAACTACTCCAGAGGAACCCACTTGGATTTATTTTGTGTACCTGTCCCAGCCATTGCTTCATTAGGTGAAATAATTCAGGTTTTAGTTTTAATCTGGACTTGGATCTTCTCTTTACAATGTTTCCAGTATACGAATGACCACATACCAGAAGAGAAATATTTTCACGAGGTAAATTTTATGTTTAAAGTACTACAGTACTTCAGACACTTTAAACAAGAATGTAACTGTTGAATATCTGTCCAAACAGGCATGGGGTTTCCTGATACATGGTGTGTTTTGTTTCTGCCCTGCTTTAGTCATTTTAATCTCATGGATCCTCAGAGTTGCCATAATACATAAGTTATAGATATCTGGTTGATCTACTTCAGAAAGGTTCCTTTAAGTGATATATTTTTAAAATAACCCATTTCGTACGTGTAGTCTGTTGGTGTAAGCACCCATGGGTAAGTTATTGCTTGCACATAATTCACTCTGTACTTTATGGATTATTGCTGTTTCTCCGATCACTTAGATAGAAAGTACGTTGGAGTTAGGTATTTTTTACAAAGGAAATAAAGTTAAATTCTTTTTTTTTTTTTTTTTCCGTTTTTGAGCTTGGCTTTTACAGGGCATGAGTCTCCCAATTATACCTATATTTTCTTGTTTATTTATAAAACCAAAAATCAGTCAACACCTCTCCCATGAGTAGTGACTTAACTAAGATTCACAAGTAGTATCTGGATGGATGTGGTCAGATACCATTTTGCCATTTTTAACATTCCCTCTGATCAAAATTTGGTACAATATAATTAAGACTTTAATCTGAAATTTAAAGTAGTTTTTAATTCTGAGGAAAATATATTCTCTGTATTACTTACATGCAACAAAGTAAAAGTTGATTAGTATATTAATGCCATGGTTACAATAAAAAGATGTAAGTTATATCTTATGCATGAGGGCAACTTTGGATGTTTTAACACATTTGACTTATTTTGGTTTAAATGAATGCTGAGAATGCTGCATTTAGGTTTCCAGTGAAAATTTTTAAGAATGGCTATGAAAATATATAGAAGCTTCTAGAGAACTGAATGTAATAATGCAGAGTTGCCTTTTCTAGTCCAGCTAAATGGCAGACCTCAACTAAAAATATTATTTTCTTTGGGTTCTTGGAGTTACCAAATTGACCTTGCCATTATACTATTTTGCAAATAACTTGAGAAATAATTTATTCTTACCTACATAATCACAACTTATATGAATTTGTTCTCAATTTATGATAATTATTTCATATCTACACATATTTAAAAATTAGAATTAAAAAAATCAAGATACTTTGTAAATTTTGTGACAGTAATGATTTATGTATGCCCAATATATGCCTTATTTTTAAAGGGTTCCATCCTATACCAAGAGTCATTTTGTTATTGTTGTTCAGAGAAATTAAGATCTTATTCACAAAGAAAAACATTTTTATAAATTGATCACATTCTATTTAAAACAAAATGTTAAACTGAAGATATATTAAACTTTGCAATTTTTAATTGCAAAGATGCCTTGGTATGCCATCAAAAACACAAAGTCAATGTCCAACTGAATTATTGTAAATTATTATCAGCATTAACCTAATAACTTTAAGACTGGCAGCATTGTGACAACTTCGTCTGAATTTTCAAATGCCAAATAATCTTTATGGACCTAATTACAGATAGAAGTACTATTTCCTAGATGAGAAGAATATATAAATGTGAATTTGATAAATATATTGAGCAGCTATACTTTTTAATCAGTTATATTACTTCTGAAAGAACATCTCTAAGAAATATTTTCTAAGTCTTTTTAAAATAGAAGAAAACTCTTTTCCCCTAGAATATCTTAAAAATAATATAGTCTATTCCTGATCATTTTTATCTATTGTGAACACAGAGGAGTTACATTAAGTGCCACGTCTTTTGAATACATTTTGGGGGGAAGGGGACGATAGCAGGCAATGATATACAAAAATACCAAATATAAAATTTTGCATCTGGGGGAATATTCAAGTCTAAATACTAAACTAGATTGTAAGGGGTTTTATTATTATACTGCAAGTTGTTTCATTATGATTTCCTTTAAGTATTAAATACATTGGAAGATAATTTTTTTTCTTACTAAGGAATGATTTGAAATAACATTGGTATATTTGACCCTTTTGAGTGTCTAGCATCCTCAGAGAATGATCCATAGTGGGTTGCCTCAGTCCTTTTTTTTTTTTTAATGAGATATTTTGGTTAAATTAGCATGATTTTTGTCCTAATGCACAAGGAATTTATATGTGAGACTTTGGTTAGTATTAATAGGAATTACCCATTTAATTCCCTCAGTCATCTCTGAAGTAATCATCAATTCCCATAGTTCAAATTAATCATAAACTTGAGCTAAAACAGCAAGAATACAGAATTTATGGTGTGAAATGTGATTATTAATTAGTGTTTAAGAAAAACAAAGCACTTGCTTCCAGAGCATAAATAAATTTTGTACCTGGACATTTTCTTTGTGAATAAGAGAAAAATGGTCTTTTGAGTAAAGAAACTTCATTTAAAGTCATTTCTGTGAACATCTCTCCAAGTTAGAACTATAATAATGGATTGAGGAAATGATAGGGAAACGGCAAAAACTCTCGATTTCAGGTGTGCAAAGGATGTGGGCAAATGGGCATTTCCCTGTGTGCATTGCCTTTGAAAAATTGGGCCTTAATTTATATGTATATAACAATGCTGTGTTCCCATCCCTCTTCTACCTACAGTTGTCTTTATTAATCTATATTGTATTACAATTTAGCTCATAAGTATTACTTTTATATTATGTCCATTTTTTGCATGTTTATACTATTTGCTACAGTATTTTTAAGTTTTGGGTAAAGGCCATCAGCTGTGTGGAGAAGACAAAACAATCACTATTTATTCAGTATTGCTGCTTTACATTTCCAGAATAAGCTTTCGACGCCAGGACACTGACTGCTTGAAAGCTGCAGGAGCTCTATTCCAATGCATTTTATATATTTTTAGAAACCAAATAAATGCAGATAACTATTTAGTATACTAATTATATTAAACCAGCAGAAATATAAAGGCAATAAAGTATATACATATATATGGGGGGAGGGAAAGATTAAAAAATAGGTTTACAGCCAGACATGGTGATAGCCCTAAATATATTTCTGATCTGTCTTTCTTTATTGACCCAAGGAGGATTTGAGTTGCTGCAGCTTTAAACAGAAATTGCCATGTTCACTACTGTGGACACATAAATATGCTTTTAGTACTGCTTTGCTTATGTACCAATAAAATATCTGTAATATGTATTATATGTAATTATTCTTTTTTTGACTTTCATTTCAAAATGTATATTTTCTGATTATTATCATGAGCTGTAAAATGAAGGATCGATATCTGATATTCTCCCAAATAATAAATTTTCAGGATTCATTGGGGCATCATAGTTGCTGGTTTGTTTCTTATCTGTTTAATAATTTAAAATATAAGTTTATTTTCTTTAAAAGATGCTGAAGAGAAAAGGTCTGCATGTCAGTGATATAAAATTACATTTCTTTAAAGGTAATGTTAATTATCATAACTAAAGAATTATCTATTGCTAAAAAAGGTAGCTGTTTTGGGGTGCCTGGGTGGCTCAGTCAGTTAAGTGTCCTGCTTGATTTCCACTCAGGTCATGATCTCAGGGTCATGAGATGGAGCCCGGCATCAGGCTCCATGCTGGGCTTGGAGCCTGCTTAAGATTCTCTCCTCCCCCCACCCCGCACAGGCATACTCTCTCTCTCCCTCTCACTGTCTCTCAAATAAATAAATCTTTTTTTAAAAAGTAGCTGTTTTATTCAAGTGAAACCGAATCAAGAAATTAATGTCTCCCTTTTATTTATTTAAAGATTTTATTTATTTATTTGACAGAGAGAGACAGCCAGCGAGAGAGGGAACACAAGCAGGGGGAGNNNCTTCCTCTCCCACTCCCCCTGCTTGTGTTCCCTCTCTCGCTGGCTGTCTCTATCTCTGTCGAATAAATAAATAAAATCTTTAAAAAAAAAAAAAGTAGCTGTTTTATTCAAGTGAAACCGAATCAAGAAATTAATGTCTCCCTTTTATTTTTTTAAAGATTTTATTTATTTATTTGACAGAGAGAGACAGCCAGCGAGAGAGGGAACACAAGCAGGGGGAGTGGGAGAGGAAGAAGCAGGCTCCCAGCGGAGGAGCCCGATGTGGGGCTCGATCCCAGAACGCCGGGATCATGCCCTGAGCTGAAGGCAGCCACTTAACGACTGAGCCACCCAGGCGCCCCCTAATGTCTCCCTTTTATTTCAAAAGCAGAAGGAAACGTTGTGTCTTAATGAAGCTCTGTATTCTCAGATTTCTTTAAAACCAAAAGTCAGGGGAACAATTCAGTACTGACTATGTGCCAGGTACAATAGGAGATACATTCAGCCATCTAGGGAACCTCTTCCAAATCATACAGCTTATAAGTAGCTTACAGGACACTTGAATATAGACCTTGCACATTTTGAATACTTTCCTATATGCCATGATAAACTGCATAAGTTTTACAATGCCTTGTTTCTATTTTTAATGTGAAAGTAATATGGAAGTACATAAGTTATCATTTTCATATTTTATATAAGTTAGATCTTGATCAAGAAATTATACATATGAATAATAGTATGTTATAAAAACATTAATAAATTATTAAGAAAATGTTATAAAATATAAATTATTCTTTGTGTTAGTTTGGGGGACTTTTAAAATTTTAGTTTTCCTGTCCTCCTCTAAAGCATTTGTTTAGTTAATGGTAGACCAAGAAATAAACTTCTGTTCACTTGGCTCTTCACCTGCCACCCACTTCATGTATTTGTGCTGCATCTTAGGAAGGGCCAGCAGAGTCCTATAAAACAGGCACAAACTTGCTGGACACATTCCTGCTCTCTGTAGACATTTAATGAGCCTTTATTGTTGGCCAGACATTGTGCTGAAATTAATATGATTTGCTTTGCAGCTCAGGGAGGTTACACTCTAATGATCACCATTAAAGGAACAAGGATAGAGGGCCGTGGAAACACGCCAGAAGGGCTTTACCCCAATCCAGAGTGTTGGCAAACCCTGGAGAAGGGATTGTAAACTGGGGAGGGCTATCTGGCACAGACTAAAAGATGGCAAGATGTAGAGCCTGTGGGGCTGTGACCAGAGGGTGAAAAGGTCAGGAGGGCTAAGAGAAGGTAGGCATCATGGAGGGCTTTGGTTGCTGTGGTAAGTAAGGACTTGTCCGTGGAGCTACAGAGGAGTTTTAAGCATGGAAATGATCAGACTAGCTTCGTAAGAAGATCCTTCTTGCTGGCATTGTGGAGAACTGACTGGAGAAGGGTCAAGACTAGAGCCAAGAAGACCACTGAAGAGGTCTGCAGGAATCTAGGCCAGAGATAATGGTAACTTGACCTAAGAACGTAAGTAGTTGGGGCTTATGCAATAGCAAATGTCTATTGAGCACCTACTTTGTGCCAGAGTACCAAACAGGGTATAGACATCCTAAGTAAATAGTAGCATGATGGTAACTATCATGTTTAGATAGTGGGACAGAATAAAAGAATTCAAGAAACTCCAGGTGTTCGACAGCTATCCACAGCCCTAACTGGCTGATAGTAATGGTGCTGTGAGTTCTCAATGATGAGTAGTCACAGATACTCTGTTCTGTGTGCTGGGGGAAAAGATTGGGAGAGGAGGAAGGGAAGAGAGAGTAAAGACCGGAAGAAGACGTATTTGAGAGTAGGCCTTCAAATGGGCCTCCCCCTTGTTAAGAGTCCCTGCAGTCTTCTGCAAGGATGGAGTGGATTTGGGGAAGAGCTCTCTGCAGCACCAGATTTAACCATCAGTCCCTTCATCTGGTGTGTTGGAACCTGGTTTTCCCAGCATCGTATTTGGCTTTGTGTTCTATATAGGCCACTTTAGTTCATCTGCCATGAGATGAGTCCAAGATGTTAGAAGGGTCTGACTGATCCAGAATGAAAGGCAGTGAAAGGTGTGCACGATACAAACACCTCTGTCTACGCCAGGCCAGTATTGACAGGTTTCCTACAACTGCTAGCAGTGTGAAAATCAAATAAATGATTGCAATGCTGAAGGAACAAAGGATTTTTTAAAGCATAAAACAAATCACTGCGGCACCCGCATGGCTCAGTCAGTTAAGCGTCTGACTCTTTGATTTCGGCCCAGGTCATGATCTCAGGGTTGTGAGATGGAGCCCATGGGGGGTGGGGTGTGCTGCCCTGGGTGTGGAACTGGCTTAAGATTCTCTTTCTCCTTCTCCTCTGCCTTTCCCTGACATACGTGCACACGGGCACACGAGCTCTTCCTCTCGCTCTTAAAAAATAAAAAAAAAAACAAATCATAGACACTTGAACAAAGAACACGATGAGCTAAAATGCCATGTGGCAACAGGTAGCATGCAAACAGAGGCTAGGGAGAGCAGAACGTTCACCAGGAGCCACTCAGCCCAGAGGGTGACATTTGTGGCTGTCACTAAGCTATGGCCTACTTCCGTATCTTCCCTACCAAACCCAGCCTGTGTCAGAACCTTCAAGGACTTACCATCCCAGCTCACCTCAACAGGCTAAAAAGTGCTCCCTTTTATTAGGCCAAAATAGATTTCCAACCATCCTTAAGACCCCACAGAAGAACCAGTTTCTCGCCAATATGAAGACACTTCAGATACTGAAGGCGTCTATTATGTCCCCTACTGTTCTCTTTCCCAACTCCCAGTTCTTTCACATGGTAGAATTTCCAGCCTCCTCTCTCTTGAACATGCTGTAGAACACTCTTGAATGTGGCAGCCCGGACTCATCACAAAATTCCTTTGGTGATTTGACCAGGTCAACATGGAGGAACTCAATTCACTGTTAATGCAGTCTAGAACTACACTGGGTGATTTATGTTACTGGTTAGTTTTTTGTGAACCTCAGCTCACTACTAAATCATTGAACTGATTAATAGTTCTCTAAAGTCCTGTGTTTTTCACACATTCTGCTGTCAGTGAAATCTTTCCTAACTTGCATGTGTGTGGTTGAGTTTTAGGATGCATGTGCAGAATTTTAATTTATCAAAATACTTATCATCTCTAAACACTTTGAAATTAATAAATTCCAAAAGGAAGATGTGAGCTTTAATGTCAGATCGATCATGACATTACTTTGGTCAAGGACAGAGTGCTAGAGGAGCAGACAGGTGGTGAGTGGGAAAATCAGGAAAAAGCACCGTTGAGGACATTTAGGCTCCCGAATTGGACTGTTTGTTAAAGAGTGAATAGGCTTCTGCTGATATTTACTGCAAGCCTACTGTGTGGTAGACACTAGAGAGACAGCAGTGAACAAAAAAGACCAAAATCCCTGCTCACTTGGAGCTTATATTCTAGAGGGAAAGACAGAGGAATAAAGAAGGAAAACATATAGTATTTTTCATTGTGATAAAAGCTAAAGAGAAATTAGAAAGCGGCAAAGAGCAATAGAAAGTACCAGAAGTTGGAGGCAAATTGTAATTTTATATAAGTTGCCTGTGGCCTCTCTTAAAAGGTGATGTTGGAGTAAAGACCTAAAGGTAGTCCCAGCACCTGCAGAGATGAAGAGGAAATAGCAGGGCCACATAGCCCATGTTAGGCTTCATCAGAAACGTAGGGGGTGCCTGAGAAGCCTGCGCAGTCTAGCTTTCTGTTTCCCAGCAACGGCCTCAGAATGCATCGGCCTTTTTCTGGCTGTGAGCCAGTAAATCCTTCTCCCAGTTACTCATTCGATCAATCCTCTCAAATCTAAGTAAGTGAACGGAGAGATCTTTTAAAGATATTTAAAAATATTTAGGGGCACCTGGGTGCATCAGTCAGTTGAATGTCCAAATCTCCATCTCAGCTCAGGTCTTGATCTCAGGGTCATGAGTTCAAGCCCCGCATTAGGCTACATGCCCAGCACGGGAAAAAAAAAAAAAAAAGTTTAAAATCTGAATTTAATTACTCTCAATCCTTTCCAAATTTAAATTCATAGGTTAAATGTCCTTCTATGAATAGACTTACATTTGATCTACTCTATTTTCTATAATAGTGGCTAAAGGAATACTTTTATATCTAAAGATGCTTTATTTTACTAGACATCCCTCCCAAATTTAATGCAGCTTTCTAACCTAAAAATATGTTTTTCAATTTAAGATATTAAAAACCAGCCATTTTCAGGTTCTCTACCCTATGTCAATGAGTGTTACAGTCTGTGTCTATGGAAGGGATCTGTAATTTGAGGTCCATGGACAGCTCCTAGGAAAGGTTTTGGAGGCATATTGTGTAGAGACTCCTAAAATAGACATTTGGGGAGTTGTGGACAAGTAGAGCGTGCACTGAGTAGGGGGTAAGGTGAGGAGGGAGTGAAGGAGATGGGGCCATACTGTGAAGAACTTTGAATTTCATCAGGTAGGTAGTGGAGAGCCAAATGAATTCAGAGGAGCCTTAAGATCAGCCTTGATTTTTAGAAAGCTTACTGTGACAGTGTTGCAGGGACTGTGCTGCCGTGGGAAGAGATCGGTATTAGAGACACACCTGCGAGGCGGTTGTAATAGATCTGCACCAATGTTAGCATCTTCTATGAAAACTGTCCTCATCTTCCATCCCCTCCAAATTCTCCTTTAATTAATAGCATTGACAACTCTTCACCTTGTGTCATCATTTTGTCCCAAACGTATGTCTAGCATAGCCCATGAAAAAACCCCAGGTGAACCTAAACGGGTAATTCCTACACTCTGCCTTACAAGAACAGATACAGAGAAATCACTCAAATAATGGCACAGCAGTTTGCAATGACGTAGGTGGAACTAGAGGGTATTATGCTAAGCAAAATAGGTCCATCAGAGAAAGAGAAATACCATATGATTCCACTCACGTGGAATTTAAAAAACAAAACAGATGAACATTGGGGAAGGGAAGGGAAAAAAAAATAAAATGAAAACAGAGTGGGAGACAAACCATAAGAGACTCTTAACTCTAGGAAACAAACTAAGGGTTGCTGGGGGAGGGAGGCGGGGGGAGGGGTAACTGTGTGACGGGCAAGGAAGGCACTTGATGGAATGAGCATTAGGTGTTATATGCAACTGATGAATCACTAAATCCTACCCTTAAACTAATTTTAAAAAAAAAAGGCACAGCAAAAATTCCAAAGCCTGTCATCTGGCTTAGAATCCAGTCAAGTAGATAAAAAAAAATTAACCATCACGGTATGTATGCACATATATGTATGTGTGTATACACATATATGGATAGATAGATGATAGATAGATATAAATATGTCCTTGTTATCTACGTGGTATTCTAATACATACAAGAGCAGCCAAATAAAAACCTTTTTTACTGAATACCACTGTACACAAACTCTCCAGTATGAGTCTCAAGTAAACTACTGGAATTGCTTTCCTGCTGTTGCTCTCTGACCATATCCCTCTTGCCAAGACACCAAATAAACTTATGAGATTCAGAGAAAACAGAGGATCAACCCTTTACAGGGTCTTCTCCAAGCAAATATTCATGGAGGGCTTCCTTCGGCAATGTGCTAAATGGAACTTTAAAGGGAGCTACCAAATGGAAGTCTAGACAAGTTCTTGAAAATCTGTCTTATAGGAACCAGTTCCTGTCTAACCATACGCGGCTCGCTGCTTGACAGTTCCTTTTATGACACAAGCAAATGTGAGAGAATGCTTCCAAACCAGATTTTCGCTTTTTTTTTTTCATTTGCTATGGCCTCAAAGTGATATCCTTGATTTTGCCAAGTCAACAAACAATTTGGCATGTTTTGGGGGTGTGTTTAGGGCTCTGGGGAATTAGTGGGCATTATACTGAAATTCTACCTCTTTGTGATACCTTTAATGCAAGCGGGATCCGCCAGGAAGGAGCTACTTAGAGGACGATGAGTAAAGTGTTGCTCTTGTCCTGCCAAGATGCTGGTAGGATCCACACTGAGACATCCAAAAAGCATTTGAATATGCGGGTCTGAAGCTTGAGAAGGAAACAAAGCCGAAGGTGGACAGACAGAAACTAGCTGCACTTGGGCAATAGTTTAAAATGCAGGAGAAAACCCCCTTAAATACATATGAATTTATTTTTACAATACGAGGAGATAAGCGTTCTCAGAAAGATAAACATTTGGTACTCGTAAGGTCAGCCTCAGTGCCCCCCAGGGACCACTTAGAAGCGTAGAGTCTCCGCCCCACTCTGGACTTAAGCAATTAGAATTTGGGCTTCAGCAGGACGCCACAGTTTTCACATGCACATTGACTTGGAGAAGTGCTGGAGTCCTCCAAGAAGAGGACCAAGGATAGGAGCTGGAGGACTCTCTTCATTTGTGAGGCCAACAGCCAGAAGACCGGAGAGGGAGGCCATGAGGAATTAGAAGCCAAAAATGTCTGAAGGTCATTGTCAACAAGCAGGTAGATGGAACACTTGTCTAAACAGAATTCTCCTTAGGTAACGGGGTGATATGAGGATGAAAGTAACCAATGTCTTTTAGTGTTTTTGTTTTTAGCAACTCCAGATTTTCTGGAGAATATTAACAACATCACCCTTCTCTGCTCCTCTGACCGCCACGCCCTGAGAGGAGGAAAGATCATTAGGGATCCAGACATTGGGCTCATCTTAGCTCTGAGGATGGCAAACTGCTTTTTGTATTTGAGTGATTTTCGCTAAGTGAAGAGAATTTTGAGATGGGAGTAGTTGGCCCCGCAAACAATCGTTATGGTTTAACAGTAAATTCCAGCAAAAGGAGTAGGAGCGAGGACTGAATAGGGGAGTAACCCGACAGGTGGAGATGCGATTGCCACGGACTGAAAGAGGGGATGAGGGTTCTGGGCCACAGACCCTTCTGCACTGTCTTCTGCCGCATCGACATCGGGGCAGTGCTGAGTTTGGCTGCGGTGCGCGGTACTCGGTGCTCGGTGCTCGGTGCTGCGTGTGTGGCGGTGGGTGGAGCAAACAAACCTGCTGGAGCAGCCTGCCACCCCTAAAGCTTCTCCCTCAACAGAAGCTGAGAACCAGGCCCCTCCTATCCCCCCCTGATTTATATAGTCCAGGGGTTCTGGTGTTTCCAGACTGGGGCAAAGATGGGGCGGTGCGGGG